>NC_069500.1:504351376-504651376 GCF_027579735.1 Bombina bombina
TATTATTTATATTGTAGCTATATTAGGGTTTATTTTAAAGGTAAGTATTTAGTTTTAAATAGGATTAATTTAGTTAATAATAAAAATATTATTTAGATTTATTTAATTCATATTTAAGTTAGGGGGGGCGTTAGGGTTAGGGTTAGACTTAGGTTTAGGGGTTAATAATTTGATTAAAGTGGCGGCGGCGTAGTGGGGGGCAGGATAGGGGTTAATACATTTATTATAGGTGGCGACGGTGTAGGGGGGGCAGATTAGGGGTTAATACATTTATTATAGGTGGCGACGGTGTAGGGGGGGCAGATTAGGGGTTAATAAATTTATTATAGGTGGCGACGGTGTAGGGGGGGCAGATTAGGGGTTAATAAATTTATTATAGGTGGCGACGGTGTAGGGGGGGCAGATTAGGGGTTAATAAATTTATTATAGGTGGCGACGGTGTAGGGGGGGCAGGATAGGGGTTAATACATTTAATATAGGTTGCGGCGGGTTCAGGGAGCGGCGGTTTAGGGGTTAATACATTTATTATAGTTGCGGTGGGCTCCGGGAGCGGCAGTTTAGGGGTTAATATGTATAGAGTAGCTTGCGGTGGGCTCCAGGAGCGGCGGTTTAGGGGGTAATAACTTTATTTAGTTGCGGCGGTGTAGGGGGGGACAGATTAGTGGTGTTTAGACTCGGGGTACATGTTAGGGTGTTAGGTGCAGACAGCTCCCATAGAAATCAATGGGATGTCTGTAAGCAGCGAACTTGTACTTTCGCTATGGTCAGACTCCCATTGATTCCTATGGGATCCGCAGCCTCCAGGGGTGGCGGTTTGAAAACCAGGTACGCTGGGCCGTAAAAGTGCCGAGCGTACCTGCTAGTCATTTGATAACTAGCAAAAGTAGTGAGAATGTGCCGCACTTGTGTCAAAATTCTACTTTTGCCGGTCTCGAGCCTTTGATAACTAAGGCGAATCAGCCTCGCCACAAATACGCTGCGGAATTCCAGCGTATTTGAGGTTGACGGCTTGATAACTACCCCCCTGTATATGAATTAAAGCACTATATGGTGGATTTAGAGGTAGGTCAGCTAAATACTTAGCCTCTATCACTACATAAAAATCAAACAATATTATTGCTGCAATAAAACAGGGATTAAAGAGATATACCAGTGATAGTGAAATTCAAAAGATTTTTATGGAATTTTATGAAAATCTATATACAGCAGAAAAAGTAAAAAAAATTTGGAATAAGGTAGATCTACCTAAAATATCCCAAGAAGCCATTGAAAACCTAAACAACCCGATAACGATAAAAGAAATTACAGATGGAATAAAAGCTCTTAAGACAAATAAAGCACCAGGCCCTGATATGTTGCCCACGGAGTTCTACAAAATACTTGTAGAACAGATTACACCAGTCCTACAAAAGTTATATAATAGTTGCTATACGCAGGCTAAGAGTTGTTCGTATGGTTTCACCGCATCCAACATCTCACTTATTCTTAATAAGGACACAGATCCTGAAAATCTTTCCTCATACCGTCTAATTTTCCTACTTAATACTGATTATAAACTCTTAACTACAATAATAGCTAATAGGTTAAAACCATATCTTCAATAAATTATGCATGAAAATCAAGCCAGCTTTATGCTGGGTAGAAATCCTGTTAAAAATATTTGGAAAACTATGCTGGTCTTGGAATGCATTTGGGATAAACTGAGAAGCAAAAAGCAAGATGGAATGCTGGATGCGGCAATACTGACACTGGATGCTGAAAAAGCATTCGACTATATAAGTTCGGACAATCTATTTACAGCATTAGAAAAAAATTGGCTTTCAGGCAACTTTATAAATTTAGTACATCTAATATATAATAATACAATCTTGGCAATCAATATCAATGGTTTTAGGACAGGTAGTTTTAACTTACAGAGAGGGACACACCAGGGATGCCCCTTCTCCCCATTGCTTTTTAATACATCAATAGAGCTGCTGACAGTTTTTCTGCGCCATTTGCTATCTGGTATACAAATAGGTGGTCAAAGTTTTGTACTTTCACTATATGCAGACGACTTGCTGATATACGTGAGTAATCTGGGGAAAGAGCTTCATAAATTATTAAACACCATCCAGATATTTAGTTCTATTTCAGGGTATACTATTAATTTAGGGAAATCAGAATTGTTATGGTTGAATAAACCAAGTAGATTAACTATCTATTTCCCATTTAAAGAAACACACCAAATTAAATATTTGGGAATTATATTGTCCAAGAACCCACAAGACTGGTATGATTTGAATTTCCCTAAATTCTTTACTGAATGCAAAAATAAGCTGACTGGAGTAAACTTCCAATATCCCTGTCCACCCGAATAATGCTGATTAAAACTATTTTATTCCCTAAGCTCTTTTATTTATTGCAGAATATCCCCCTCTTATTACATAAAGCTGATTTAAGGCTATTCAATCAAGTATGTACAAGATTTATTTGGAACATTAAAAGACCAAGAATAGCTTTAGATAGACATAAACCCCTCAAAATAGCTGCAAGATTAGATTTCCTAATATTAAAGCCTATAACCTAGCAGTATTAACTAAGGCCTAGATTTAGAGTTCGGCGGTAGCCGTCAAAACCAGCGTTAGAGGCTCCTAACGCGGGTTTTTTACGCACTCCGGTATTTAGAGTTTATTTACCGCGACTCAAAATACACCTAACGCTCAACTTTCTACCGCCACCTCAGACCCAGTAGTAAACATATACCGCACAAAAAAACATCCACGAATCACAAAACAAATATTACACAAAGTACACTTACACTCATACAAACACAACACTATCTTTATTTTTCGGAATTGTTATTTTTTCTTTAAAATACAAAGGATTAAAGTTGCGAGATCTCGGGTGTTTGAAAAAAATCCACACAAATCCATTTTCCCATTGACTTACATGGACATACGGGAAAAGACCCTCATATACCTACATCTAACGAATAACATTATCACAAACATACACTCATCGATGCATACAAACAATATACACCACATTACATACACAAAATATTTATTTATTACAAAAAGAACACGATTTAGTTACTTTTTCACACAAGCTCATGACGTCACTCACTTTACGAGGAAAACCAGTCTTAGAAAAAAAAATATAGAAATCTTTGGAGCCTCCATTGACTTCTATTGGGAAGACGTGCTCGTGCACGCGAAACCCTCATTTCCCTAACGCACGCAAATAGCGTAGACGGAAAAACTCCAAATACCAGCGCTAGAAAATACATGCTTTTATGCGTTAGACCCAGCTATGATAAATAGATCAAGAAATGACTATTTCCCTATGGTGGATTTATGTTTTTTAATATTAAATATTCACCACACCATAAATATTTTTAACACTTTTAGATTACATCAACTACAAATCCCCATCACTAGTAACACATTATTATTTCAATAAAATTACATTTACAATTAAAATAAAATTCAATACACATTTCTGGATTCACAAACACTACACAATGGGAAACATCTCTCATTTACCTTTATTATTGCATTTCTGTTATTCAACTCATATGCTTGCAGCAACTGCATATCTACATAGGCTTAACACATGATCACTCATGGATGCACATACATTACTTTTAACATTCACTCATACATGTGCATTCAAATGATGGGGGAAAAACACATTACATTCTCTCGAGGAATCACAAAACACAACATATGGATTTTACTGTACTTTTAACATCATGATTCCATCACCAGAAACCATTAGGAATTACCTACAACAATAACATCATTACACCAGATTACAGATGTCACTTTATGGGAAGGAACAACAATGCCAGACCGCTATATAGAAGTCAGCATATGTGGGACACAATCACAATATATACGTACATGTACATAACACGCATCACCCATCACGCAACCACAAAGCACACATTTAGATTTTATTCAGCACACAATAACAATGTAGCACAATACAACAACACAATGAGGATTTCACAACTACATAGGCAGGTTAATAATATCATGACGTCATTACAAGATTCAACCATACACATCACAGATTCACCACTGTACCGCCCCTTTAGGAACTTTAACACTCAATACTACAATACAACATATACGTAAAACACACTTTTGAACAGCATTATTATGGAGATTTCAATGGGACAATTCAGAAATATTGTCAGATCGCACATCAATTATATATATATAATACTACAGATGGCAGCCGGAAGTTATTCAGTATTCGTGCAATTTTTATGGGACGCATACAATATCGTCAGATCGAAAATCACTTATATATATAATACTACAGATGACAGACGGGAAGTTCGGAATTATTATTGCGATTTTAAAGGGACGCGTACAATATTCACATCTCGGCAATCACTTATATATACAATACTACAGATGACAGCCGGAAGTTATTCAGTATTAGTGCGATTTGAAAGGGACGCGTACAATATTCACATCTCGGCAATCACTTATATATACAATACTACAGATGACAGCCGGAAGTTATTCAGTATTAGTGCCATTTGAAAGGGACGCATACAATATTGACAGCTCGGCAATCACTTATATATACAATACTACAGATGGCAGACGGGAATTTCGGAATTATTATTGCGATTTGAAAGGGACGCGTACAATATTTTACAGCTCGGCAATCACTTATATATACAATACTACAGATGGCAGACGGGAATTTCGGAATTATTATTGCGATTTGAAAGGGACGCGTACAATATTTTACAGCTCGGCAATCACTTATATATACAATACTACAGATGGCAGACGGGAAGTTCGGAATTATTATTGCGATTTTAAAGGGACGCGTACAATATTGACAGCTCGGCAATCACTTATATATATAATACTACAGATGGCAGACGGGAAGTTCTGAATTATTATTGCGATTTTAAAGGGACGCATACAATATTGACAGCTCGGCAATAACTTATATATACAATCCTACAGATGGCAGATGTTCCTTTATCATTTACAAACAATATTGCAGCAACATTGATCGATCACATTTGATGCACATTATACACAACTATGCACTTTCATTCATGTTAGCCTGGACGTGTGCTTGTTACTATAACATCGCGTTTAGGAAATATTGATTACGCATATGAACAAACATTACAAACATGCACTGTATGTGTGATATTTGACACTTTCACATTGAGAATCATTGTTTGAAAATAACATTTCAGCAAACAACAAATAAACGCCCACTGTGAAAGCATTCGCGCCGCTCACATACAAACAGGTGAATACAATCAGCAATCATTACAAACTCACTACCATTGGACTAATTGTACTATAAATCCCCCAAACAACATGGCCAATGCATCACTTGTGATCCACATCAGATCAAGTGCTTACCTTGTTACGCTGTTTTGAAAGATGGATGACGATGACATGGTAGACGCTGCTGGTGGTGCTATTGGCGAACTAGCTGTTGGTCGAATCAGGCAGCCTCGGCGGCTCAGACCGAGACGAAGGGGTCGTCTGGTTCGAGGTCCTCGTGTCTACAGGGTGAGACCCACCTTGGAAAACATGAGTGACTTTGAGGTTTTTGATAAGTATCGGCTCGATCGCGAACAGCTCATTGGCCTTTACGAGCTTCTTAAACCTCATTTGGAGCCACGTATACAAATAAGGACTGCTGTTCCCCCCATGAGTAAGATGCTAAGCTGTCTATACGTCCTGGCCTCCGGGAGTTTTCAATCCGGAGAACTGTACATGCATGGCCTGGCTCAAGGTACATTCTCTGGGGTGTTTGATAACTTTCTGAACGCCATGGTACGTATCAGTAAGCAATACATAGGATTCCCACAGAATGATGGTGATTGGAGGCGCCTGAAGCGGGAATTCTTTGATATTGCTCAATTGCCCAATGTCTTGGGAGCCATTGATTGTACCCACATTGCGCTGCGTGCTCCAATTGATGACTTGCCCTTCAGAAATCGCAAACATTTTCATAGCCTCAACGTGCAGTATGTTTGTGACGCACGGATGAGGATTATGCATGTGTATGCGAATTTTGGAGGTGCTTGTCATGATGCCCGCATCCTCTCTCTGTCGTCCCTGTGGAGACAGTTTGAGGAAAGACAAATGCCCCCTGGTTATCTCGTTGGTGAGTATTTGTGCACAACATGGTTAATTATTTTGACAATTGCCCCTGTATTTTTTAACTGTTAGCGTCATGTTCAGCTATAGGATTAAATTTAACCATTTGTTATTTACCGACGCTAATGTCTATTTTTATTGAAATGCAGATATGTAGCATGTCTTACCTTAAGTGTTCAGATAGAGAATGCAATGTAAACATGTAGTTAGCATTTTACACAAGGTTTGGTTTAGGAGAAATACGCATATGTAGCATGTCTTAGATGAAATGGCAAGATATTATCTCATGCAATTTAACCCTGTCATTGTCTTTTTCTGCTAATGTCTATTTTTATTGAAATGCAGATATGTAGCATGTCTTACCTTAAGTGTTCAGATAGAGAATGCAATGTAAACATGTAGTTAGCATTTTACACAAGGTTTGGTTTAGGAGAAATACGCATATGTAGCATGTCTTAGATGAAATGGCAAGATATTATCTCATGCAATTTAACCCTGTCATTGTCTTTTTCTGCTAATGTCTATTTTTATTGAAATGCAGATATGTAGCATGTCTTACCTTAAGTGTTCATATAGAGAATGCAATGTAAACATGTAGTTAGCATTTTACACAAGGTTTGGTTTAGGAGAAATACGCATATGTAGCATGTCTTAGATGAAATGGCAAGATATTATCTCATGCAATTTAACCCTGTCATTGTCTTTTTCTGCTAATGTCTATTTTTATTGAAATGCAGATATGTAGCATGTCTTACCTTAAGTGTTCATATAGAGAATGCAATGTAAACATGTAGTTAGCATTTTACACAAGGTTTGGTTTAGGAGAAATACGCATATGTAGCATGTCTTAGATGAAATGGCAAGATATTATCTCATGCAATTTAACCCTGTCATTGTCTTTTTCTGCTAATGTCTATTTTTATTGAAATGCAGATATGTAGCATGTCTTACCTTAAGTGTTCATATAGAGAATGCAATGTAAACATGTAGTTAGCATTTTACACAAGGTTTGGTTTAGGAGAAATACGCATATGTAGCATGTCTTAGATGAAATGGCAAGATATTATCTCATGCAATTTAACCCTGTCATTGTATTTTTCTGCTAATGTCTATTTTTATTGAAAAGCAGATATGTAGCATGTCTTACCTTAAGTGTTCATATAGAGAATGCAATGTAAACATGTAGTTAGCATTTTACACAAGGTTTGGTTTAGGAGAAATACGCATATGTAGCATGTCTTAGATGAAATGGCAATATATTATCTCATGCAATTTAACCCTGTCATTTTATTTTTCTGCTAATGTCTAGTTTTATTGAAATGCAGATATGTAGCATGTCTTACCTTAAGTGTTCATATAGAGAATGCAATGTAAACATGTAGTTAGCATTTTACACAAGGTTTGGTTTAGGAGAAATACGCATATGTAGCATGTCTTCGATGAAATGGCTAGATACAGATTTAGATATAATTTTTTATTTTTTTTTTATGTTTCTGACAACTTTTAATATGGATTATGGTTTTTAAAAAATATATTTATACAACAATATACTAGTTTAAGTATTCTGTTTGAATTATGTTCTGTTCTAAATTTATAGGTGATTCTGGGTACATGAGCCGGCCTTGGCTCATTACCCCCTTGCGTAGCCCAACTGATGTGTCTGAGGAGCGCTACAATAGGGCTCATAAGAGAACCAGGGCGGTGGTTGAAAGGATGTTCGGGCTCCTGAAGATGAGATTCAGGTGCCTGGACCGTTCTGGAGGAGCACTCCAGTACAACCCAAAGAAGGTGGCTAAGATCGTTGTAGCCTGTAGCGTCCTGCATAATATTGCACAGCGGGCTGGGATGCTGCAGGCCGTCCCGGTGGACAGAGACCTCCTCAGAGATGAGGAGGATGATCCTGTTCTAGAGGGGGAATTCCAGGACGAGGGACTTGATGTCAGAGCAGACGTCATCAACCGCCACTTTAGACGGTAAATAATAGAAGTTACACTGGAGTATTTTCAATAGATGTGAACTCTAGGGAAATGACAAGTAGAGAATTGTGCAAACATGTTAGTATTGATAAAATGTTATAATAATATTTATTTCTCATAATATAGGTGATGCTCTGGGCATTGGGTCCTATAGCGAGTCTTTGCCACCTGGTTTTTATAGAGGACATCAGATGGTAAGTAGAAATGTATGGACTGTTGCTGGCATGATTTGTACACAAATACATAATATGGCATAAATTTTTAAAAATATAACTTTGTTTACACATTACTTATGTACATAATCAGAAAGGGATACTCTAGAATGACTATGGTTCAATGTCACACAGAGGTTTGTTCTGCTCAATATGACTCATCTTCACACTTGATAGAAAATAACACAGGTTCATACACAGGCTTAGTAAGCTAGTGATAGATATTTATTATGAAATGGGGGGTGGGAGAGGGGTACAGAACTGATTCACACACTTGTATGAAATCTTTATATATAATTTCTTACATTAGGGAGATGACTTAATATAAAGACTGAAAGGGAACAATTTGAAGCCTGACAGTGAAGATTTCCAAGACTGACAGTGGGGAAAAAGCCAAGATTGAAATTGAAGTATACCAATGGGATCATGTCTGGCATATTTAAATTCTGCTGACCTTGAAAACCATACAAAGACATGTTCACATGGTAAGTGCAAACTATTTGATAGAATAAGGCTGTGGAGACATCCTATTGGAGACACTTAGATGATTTTCTATTTTGTAGATGGTATTTCCCAGTCCTCTATTTAATGAACTGATGAATAAGACACCTATTGAAGATCAACTGTTTACCCCTGAATTGACATTCAAAGACCATGCATTGTCCAGGTTGGTGTACCAATGCATGCTAGTGAAGACTGTAGAATATTAGTAGCTTACATACATTAGTCATATTTAGTTCTTAATTAGATATTTAGGGATCACAATCAGACACTTAGATGATTTTACTTTTTTAGATGGTATTTCCCAGTCCTCTATTTAATGAACTGATGAATAAGACACCTATTGAAGATCAACTGTTTACCCCTGAATTGACTTTCAAAGACCATGCATTGTCCAGGTTGGTGTACCAATGCATGCTAGTGAAGACTGTAGAATATTAGTAGCTTACATACATTAGTCATATTTAGTTCTTAATTAGATATTTAGGGATCACAATCAGAAAAAGGAATACATATTATAGTTGATATAGAGGTATTTGAATGGACATGAAATATTACATTTATGTTCAGCATACATATATTGTTTACATGTGATATACATTATTATGTATAAATTTAATTTTTGAAATTTAAATATTATTTTTAATCAACAATATAATGGTGTATGTATTTCATTAATTTAAAATGAATGTAATGATTATCTTTAAAAAATGTTGATCAAAGTTAGAGCATAGACACCATATGATTTTAAATGTATTTTATGAATATTTTACAACGTGTGTATTAACTTTGTTCCATTTTTATTATTTGTCATTTCAGATTGGCATCTGATGACTTCATGGAATATTTATTTATTTTCTATTAAATATATATTTTTTTTTTAGCAGATTCTAATATATATCAATATAATCTGTAAATAAATAAAACTTGGACTCCCATGACTGGTAGTTGGCTATTTGACAAGCACATGCATAAGAGAAAATAATGCATTAATAGTAGAAAATAAAATTCTTCAGAGAATATTAAAAGATATATTTTAACATTAATTGGGGAGTCATATTCTTCAATGCTTTTATATTGAAAAAGTATATATTAAAAATATTTAGGATATGTATTAATATTATGATTGTTTTAACATTTAATAAGGTGAAGTGGTTCAATTACATGAAAGTGACAGTGTTGTTGAATGTAAAAAGAATTGTATAAGATCATGTATCTTCCTTAGGTATCTCAAAACATTATTAGAAAATATTTTACAATTATTACATTTATAAATGGTAGGTCATTTAACTTTATAATTTTTAATAATTAGTTATTGGATGCCAGGTTAATCTATGTAATTTTCTAGTGGAGTCATTTAACTATACTTAGTAATATTATGTATTTATTACAATCTTACCTCTTGGGTTAGACATCAAATATCTATATAGAATGTAATTTCCCCTTTAGTTTATTTTGTCAATGTTAAATAAAAATACAATATGTTTGGGTCCTTAAAGGGGTCATTCAAAATGTATATTTTGTATACATTGTTACAAATATCATACAAGAATTTAAACATATTTAGAATGTACTATAGAATTACATTCAGTCTTTAAATATACTTGTTAAAATAAAAATAAATGCACATATCTTAGTGAATGATATAAGGCATCTATATGCAAACAACAATCAGCATCAAAATAGCCTATGTAGAGATGTATTTAATCCACGAATATATATAATTACAATATAATGATTGAATAACAAAACATATTAAGTTGGTCAAATATAAGATTATGATACAAAATGCATACATAACATATAGCTTAATGTCCCTCTACGCTGAAGGCTAAAAAATACCTCATTTAATAAATATATTTCAGTCAGTGTGTAAAACAATCTAGAAGTTAATCTAAATTTGCTTTACTCATATGTTAGACTCATTTAGCAAAAGGAAGGTGCCTAGGTTTATGATATATTAAGCATTATTGTGAAATGTTTATTTAAAGGGACATGAACTCAAAATATACTTAAAGGTAGCCATTTAAAAAAACAATGATTTATACATTCTGAATGAGTATTCTATTTTAATCAACTTTAAAACTTGTCTCATATTATGAATGCTCATTGTGATGTTGCTATCATTACTTTAGAAATAAGGCAGTAAATAGCTAATTTATTTGCTTCAGTACTCTGGACAGAACTTGATTGTTTGGAATAATTGATGCAACAATCGTCAAGGACAACCCAGGTTTTTATTAAACAATTGTCCGTAATATAAAATATCATTATTGATTTTCAAAGAAACATAACAAGATAACTTAACATTTGATAATCGTATTAAATAATAAAGTTGATTAAAATTTAATGCTCAATCACCAATGGTAAATTTGTTTGGACAGTGTCCCTTTAAGAGCTTGAAATAGTGTATTTACTTCTCTTCCTATCTTGACATACTTTGCTTGAAAAGCATATCGAGATAGGCTCAGTAGATGAAGATTGGTGGATGCACAGAGATGCCTTATGTGATTGGCTCAACCATGTGCATTTAAATTTCTTATGTTGAGGATATATAAATACTAAGAGAAAATGATTTACATTTTAAAGTCTAAACAATCTTCTATCTCTACAGATCATTTGATACAATTGTTTGTAATGTCTCTTTAAAACTAAAGACGCCATTGCACAATAACATATATGAGCACTTCAGAGAAATACAAGCTCGAGGTTTATTTGCGAATAACAAAGCTGTAGTTTAACATTTATAAACAGATTATCAAAGTTACTGACATTCTTCCCGGAATTTTAACATTAATAAATATTGCGTTGGAAACGCATCTTCAAACACCAGATTAGCATATTTAAACATTAGTGTAATGTCACGCAATAGCACACAATCAATGTGCATTATAAATACATTTAATAGAGCAATGTCAATACTTCACAATCAATTTATTTAAAGAACAATAAAGACATACAATATTAAATGTGTATTTGTATTAAAGAAACAGACCGTTATTAAACCGAGAAATGTCTACAACATTAATAATGTGACAGGATGAGATTTTAAAGAGTATTTAATCATTAATATTTCACGGATCACGGATATTAAATCTGCGTCACACATATCCGCATGACAGGCCCATGAGTTACAAATAAGTCTACATGAAAAATGAAGTTACAGCACCACCAAGCGGTATGTGTAAGGAAGTTACTAAGATATGAAACATTAAGGAACGGCCAATCAGAGTTCATCACACAAACACAACTTGAGTCAGGATGGTCTCACAGACATTATAACAATATTTCAAACTTTTATCCAATCAGATGTACAGATAAATTGTCCCATGGTGCATCTCATGTTTACTTCACCATATAAAAGTCCATTACACGTTGCCATCTTTGTCAGTTCTCTAATGCATGCAGGCAGTCTTATATATTAATATTATTATAATATATTTAGTAGCCAACCGAGCAGGCATGTCAGTTCCCAGGTTCACCAAGGAGGAGAGCGCTGCACTGGTCCACGCCGTCAAGGACTTTTATCCCCAGCTGTTTGGGAACAAGAGGAGCTCGACAGATGCGCCTGTTAAGAAGGCCCTCTGGGAGTCTATCACCAATGCGGTTAGATTGGTGTGTGACGTCCAGAGGACCCAGGATCAGATCATGAGGAGATTCGGAGATATGAGGTTGCGTTTATCGAAAAAAGTCAACCTCATAAGGGACTGGGTACAAGCCCGTAAAAGAGGGGGCCAAAGAAAGGCCCCGCGGAAACTGTACCTACTCCCTTATGAGGTGACTTTATGCGAGCTCCTCAATCTCCGGGTCCCCAAAAGATTTAGATCCTCGCCATCCTCGGCCTCCTCTTCTTCCCTCCCAGCTGCGGGATCTGAAAGTCCTGACGCGGGGGACAGGGCAGATGCTTCTCCGTCCGGTGGCCTGGGAGGACCCGATAGAGAATCTGAACCAGGTAATTATCCAACTTCATATAATATTTATAATGTTAAAAATCCAAAATGTGTATTTAGTCAGATACTAAACCTATACAGATCTCACAACATACACTACATATGATGTTTAGATATCTGATTTTACATTAGTGATACATGAAATTGGAATGATGTTTATTGCGCTCTACAGAATATGCGTCACAGAGCGGAAATCTAATTTCGCATCCACGTTAACATGGGTTTGCGGAAAGTGGCATTGCTTTATACATGTTGGTCAAATGACGGATGCGTAATTCCGCTTGGAATCATTGCGCAATGATCGCGAAAATGGCATTTCTCATCCACGTTAACATGGGTTTGCGGAAAGTGGCATTGCTTTATACATGTTGTTAAAAATTAAATGGAAAATCTTAGATTAGTGAAGAATACAGTATTCTTATTTTAAATATTATATCTAATAAAAAACGAATAATACTAATAAATTATAACATATGGCCATCAATTGATGATTATGTAATAACAAGCATATATTCTTAAAGATACAGTAAACAACACAACTGATTGAAAATAAGAGTCCAGGATATATTTATCATTCATTTAATTGCGGAAACTATTAACTCATGGGACTACCAAAGGATTAATATTTTTCTATTGATTTGTTATTAATGTAAATATTTTAAACATGGCATGATTAGTATTAATGATATGCAATCCTCATTTAATATATTACAGATATGGATGTGGCTGCTGGATCCTCAAGCCAGGGCTTGTCACAGTATGGTATGTCTCATTTTAATTGACATTTGTCTTAGAAACATGGAATGAACATTACATACTAAATACACATTGTTCTATATTTATATGTAATGTCTATTTAATAGATGAAAATTATATAATTATTCGGATATACTTAAATAACATATTTGATTTTAATTGCATGCTCAATACCATTCATTACATCAACATATGGAGTAGATAATTCATTAACAAACAACAACATTGTGGAATCTATTTAATTTTAGATTAAAGGGATACTGAACTACAATTATTAATATTGTCTTTCACATACAGTATGCAATATTAATAAACATAAAATATAATACTATCATCATATGTGACATATTCTATTGCTAAATGTATTTTAAAATAAATAAAGTACGTTTATGTGCATCTAAATATTTGTTGACCAACCTGGGTTTATATTGATGATTGGTGGATACCTTCAACAAACAATATTTATTGAATCCAATATTCCTTATCTGCCTTTAAGATTAATATCGAACAACATTCGAATTATAATAGGAGTCAATGTTAAATCATTTTTTACAGTTTGAACATAGAAATCAATTATTTAAATTAATCATGTCAGTGTCCCTTTAAGACAAAATAGATTCATTCATCATTACATTATTTTTATTAAAAACTATTGATATATAAATCTAATTATCTGTTGGAGTTACTTTATATATATCTGCATACTCTAACAGCACCATGATTACATATTTGTAATAATAAAGTTTGTTATGTATTGTGATAAATATGTGTTGTGTCCTAAACAAGATTACTGTACATTGAAAAAATGGCTCGATGTGACACATGTTTGTTTAGATTTGTCAACAGATGCTCCTCAATATGTGGTTTGTGTGTATTCTTGTAACTTCTTAAGGACATATGACGGAATTATTCCGTCATAAAACAATTGAGCTAAGTGAAAGCTGTGTCCTTAAAGGGTTAAGAACATTGATCATTGGGTATATTTAGATATGCAATAGCAGCATCTGAGATGAATTTGATGTCTAATGTAGTCTGACATTAAACATATGTTGAATACAGATATGTTTACAGAATCCCCTTGATTCAATCAAGCATTTTCTGGTGTAATGACTGCTCTATTCTTCACATTTTAAAGTTGATTAATGTTAAAATTCTAGACAGATGTGATTTAGTGATATCCAAAATGTGTTTAATAATATATATCTATATCATTCATAGAGAGAGTTGGTGTGGGGAGCCCACAGGAATCCAGCAGTGACATAGAGCCGCCTTTGCGGTCTCCTGGTAAGTCCATTGACTCATTTATATGTAATTGAAGGTGTATTGCTAATCAATATTATGATCATGATTCCGATGAAGCATAACATTATAAAAAATCATAGAATTTATCTTCTGATTATATATTTATTTTTTATATTGAGCGATTAATAATTTCTACTTTATTATTCTACACATTTGTTATTCATAAGATGTCTAACATATGTTTTTTTAAATTTTTTTTTTTTAACAACAGTCATCAAGTGATACACACATGAGAAATCTTAAATGTTCTATGTACTATGCTTTTATGAATTTAACATTAAGACAAACAATACATTAATATTCTGATTTATTGACAATAACAAATCTATTGTCATTTGTATGCTCCATCAAAATGATGTAAATCATAACTTTGTGTGTGTATATCTTTAATGCAACATTGATGTGCGTATTTGAGCAACAGTAACATATGTTATAATATCTGATCTTAAGGTGTACACAACATGTTATGTTTTACAGAGATTGATGTCACATGTGGGATGGAGGAGGAAGAGGCTGCCTTGGAGTCTGATGGTATGTGAAATATATCTATCATGTTTCCAACATGTTTCTTTTTTTGAAATCATTTTATTGAAGACATTCAAAGTCTACAGCTTTTTCCCTTTAAAAAGGAATATTATTTGTCTGTTCAAATACACTACTGCCCCCTTTCTATATCAGGCAGCATGAAAATCTGCTTGTATATATTTTTTTAAGAATATATAATTCATGACATCATTATGTCACATGCATATTCCATGCCAAAACACAATAATAAGTTTCACATTGTACAGACAGTCATTGAGATTCATCTGAGTGCCTATATAGATACCATATCCTCATTTCAGAATAGTTTACAGATTCAAACACACTTCGAGGTATATTGAAAACATAATCAATTTTAAATGCGTTGATTTGATGTCAGGATGTATGAGATGTTAATATATTTATTTTACATTTTCAGATGGATCCACCACTTCTGGTCATCTGGATTCCGCCCCTGCCCAGTCACAGACCCCTCCCCGTGCACACACCCCTGACCATGGCCACACCTCTGCACACACCCAGAGCCCTTCCCATCACCAAACCCATGACCATGCCCCGACCACTGCCAGCCCTTCCCATATTTCATATCCTGTCCCTCCCAAAAAACGCCCATACACCCCCCTTCGCCGCTCTCCCCGTATTCTGGCCCGTACAGCTGCCCAGACCCAAACTCCCCACTCCCCAGCTGTACGGCCTACCCTGGAGCAGCAGCTCACCACTCCCCAAGCCATTCCCATCCCTCCCCGAGCCAATCCCATCCCTCCCCCCTGTTTAAACCTTCATTGTCCTGGGTGTCAGATTGTCCTTCCCAGGCACAGCTGTAAGTATCATTCTAAATACACTTTATAAGATACTTAAAGGTACAGTGAAGTTAAATTGGTTAAATTGTGATTCAAATCCAGCATGCAATGTTAAGCCAATGTATAATAGAATACTCTTATGAATTATTCGTCATTCTCTTGATATATTAATTGAAAACAACTTATTCCTATAATTAGTTTAAACAATAAAATAAATGTGGCCATCATTTCTTTATTGTTGGATGAATGTATCCATCAACCAGCATGCACAAACAAGGTTCATCAACAAATATTGGCTTCCATAAAAACCAACATTCTTGCATTCAAAATATAGCTTGACAATTAAAACATATAATGAATATGTGTAATTTCTAAAGATTTGTCATGTCATGCTCTATCTGAATCAGTCCATTAAATATTTAGGTTCAGTGTCCCTTTAATTGGATATCACTACATATACCAAACACCACTACTTGGATACAAAATTTTATGTCCAAATGTGGATACATTATCTCTTGTCTAACCCAGTGGGAATGTAATTTCTTCTGGTTGCTATGTTTACACAGCTTGTCCTCAATGCCAAAATGTTTAAGGATATGTGTGCCTACCACAGTCTAAATTGAATTTTTAAATTGCTAATGTAAGTACAATGTAAATCCTTTAACAAGATTTGATACACTCAAGCTGTATAAGTGGATCATCTAAAACCAATTAAAGGGTTCAACATGTTTGAGTAACATGAGCCTTTAATGATTTCTGTCTGTCTGAATAACCTAATTCATGTGTAAAGAATATATGAAAAATAATTGATGTAAATAATTATTTGTCTTTATGATGACAATGTATGTATTAAAATCTTTTATTCTGTTGTGTAATTATCCTTAATATTAATTTTTATTTTATTTTAGGCTGTGACTCAGCATGGCTCATGCTAGAAGGGATAGCAAGAGTAGAGCAGGCCGTGTTGAGGAACGCAGCTGTCCTGAGAGGGATGAACGACACCATGCAGGCCCAGCTCCGGGTTCAGGACTTGACTCTGCGTGAAATTATGCAATTACGTTCAAGGCCTGAATCTGGAGCTGGACATGCACAGGACAATGAAGAGGATGACCAGTAAGTGGAGGATCTGGATATGCTCCATGGTGGCAGATAATAATCCTCTGTCCACATGTTGAATTTGTATTTATATTGTTGCCATTTGGCCTTTTTATGAGTTTTTTGTTGTGCCTGTTGCACTCTTTTACCTTGTCATGTGTCTCCAATGAGGCTATGCTGGCCCTTGGCAACTCTCTTCATGGACTGTGATGCACTGTGTTACCTTGTCATGTGTCTCCAATGAGGCTATGCTGGCCCTTGGCAACTCTCTTCATGGACTGTGATGCACTGTGTTACCTTGTCATGTGTCTCCAATGGGGCTATGCTGGCCCTTGGCAACTCTCTTCATGGACTGTGATGCACTGTGTTACCTTGTCATATGGCTCATATATTCCTTATTTTTACAAGATTATTTATAAACGTTGTGTATGTTTTCTTACATACTAATAAAATAAATTTTATTTCACAAATATTTGTCCTCATTCTTCCTGTTATTTTTTGCAAGCTCTAGTTTATGTTGTTTATCCTTAAAGGGACCTAACAAATCTATTTGTTATAATGAAATCATATATGTAAGACAATAGTAAATGACTTTAAGATTAACATCTCCAATGTAATCTTATTATTTGTGTTTATATTATTTTCTCTTAGCTCTATCATTGCCTGATTATGATTAGCAGAGTAATTTCTTTATATATGTATATATATTTTTGTATTTGTGTATATATGTATATTTAAATGTTCATATCCATGTGTGTATTTATAAACTCTGCATGAATTGATGCACCTTTACCAAATGATCTGAGTATTGATACAATGATATAATCCCTGTAAAGTGTTCATTTTATTTAAATAGTATTGACTATGTGTATGCTCTTTTTAAAAACAAAATAATGTCCCTTTAAGTGATGTTGATCACTATTGTAAATGAATGTATTTCCATTTGTAAAGCGTTTTTGTCCTTTTTACAAGAACAAGGACATATAGTTTTATTAATAAACAATCTTATTGTAATGTTGACAGCACCTGTATTTCATTTTCTAATCTATATTATTGTCAAAGTGTAACCAAATCAATCTCTGTGTGTAATACAAATAATGTAGATGATGAATATTAGTTAACTAATATGTTAACAAAATACATCTCCTCCCATATATGGCTATAGGTAGGCTGACCATAATTAAACTTGAATAAATGACACGTTTAATCAATACATGTATAACTATTGTTATTCAACAACAATCCAAAGATATCTTAAAACATCAATGGCATATGTATTTCTCATGTGTATCTTTTAAATGTTAAAGATATACACCATAGCTATAGTTCAAGGGACAGTCAAGTCCGAAAAGATGATTCATGATTTGGTGACATTCCTAGATAGCAATCTACACACATACTAGTTCCTAAAATATAAATACGTTTCTTAATGATATGCCAAGATGTCACTGAGTCCTTGTATTGTCTGCGGTTTTTCAGCGATCTCGGATGCGCCATGTTGCTTAAGACGTCACCTGCCAGGCTGTCCAATGATTCCTTGTATTGACTGACGTTCTTACGTGATCAGGAATATGCCTTTTATTGGATTGCGTTTTGACGCGATCAAGGATGCGCCTTTTTTTTTTGGGCGTTCTTACGTGATCAATAATGTGCCTTTCATTGGATGGCGTTCTTACGTGATCAAGGAAGCGCCATGTTAAGACGGCACATGTAAAGTTAAAAAAACGTGTGATTGGATTGCGTAGTCCCGCAATATTTGTGCACGTTAAAAACGTTTGTGACTGCATGCAATTTTAAAAAGCTTGCGAATATGTATTATTTGCATCATGTTACATTGTTGACCCGTAGCTGATAAAGACCAACACATTCTCTTTTGCTGGATGTCTGGTTGAATCAACGAACGAAAGCAAAATGTTTTCATGCATAGGATATTTCTAGGCAAGTGCAAATCTCTACAGTCCATGTTTAATATGTTTGTCAACAATGTTCCTTTTTCTTAAAAATTAATGTTGTGTTTAATGTTGAACATATCTAATTAATAAATATGCGCTATTGTGTTTGAATAAAGTAATCAATATGCATTTATCATATGCTAAATATATGATGCCGACTTCTTCTAAATGTAATTTCGTTGTATATTTTATGAAAGGTTCATTAGACACTCACATTATAAATAAAAATATTTGATTTTGTCTCTAGTTAGATAGTCCATTGTTTAACCAATAGGTTTATTTTGTCTTGTGTTGTAAGAAAATGTAAGTAATTTTCTTACTCCTCGCAAAGCCAATGAGTTTCATGTGAGTACCATCTCCAGCTTTGTCCAGTTTGTGTAAAGGTTCTTTTCATATGTTAATGATGGGGTATTGTGTTTTACGGTTGTAATGGTGGTTCATCTATATTTAAAATATAGCTAACCCTATTTTATTTGCAAGTGTTTGAAGATTTTTAATATTGCTATCAGTATATGGTAATCTTGTTGTTTGTAGTAGTGTCTATTACATACAGTTATGTAAAAAATATAGGATACTGTCCCTTGAATGCAAATGTTGTTTTTTTGTATCATGTATGAGATCCACATAGTTTAATCTTCAAATATATTTTTGTTAGCATATTTCACCCCCCCACTCCTAAAAGGACTTTAAACCATATTCATTGTTAAAATAAAAATAGTTACAATAAAATATTAACACAATAATGTCTCTTAAAGAAAATAGACTTTATTTAACACGTCAATATAAATGTGATTTTCAAATATTTTTTTTTACAAAGTACATGTAGATATAGCAACAAGCTTAAAATGTGTTAGCATATGTAATGTTGTTAAAGGGACAGTTTCGAAAAAAAATATTTTTACATTATTCGAAAAGTCAATTCTGTAATAACAAGGATATCAAATGTTTCTCAACAATTGAACATTTGCTATCTAAATTTGCTATCTAAACCTATGAGGTTGGTGTGCTCATTTCTTAAATCTTGAAGAGTGCTTGTAATCATTATACAATTTGAGCACTAGAGGGCATTTGGATAGCATTTGTATATGTAAAATCTTGTGCTCATACAGCATATTATTGACCATGTATTGATCATTGATATCTAAAATGTTGTTATGTCAGAACAACAAATAAGTGGTCATTTTTCATAGTCATAGATACAAGGGTAAGCACATAAGTCACACATGTATTTCTCCATGTTTTGTTGTTTCAAACTTTATAATGCGTAATACAGTGTTTTCTTTGTAATCAATAATTTTCTGACTGTCCCTTTAAGCTGTGTTATTGGCATTCAAACAGTAATATGCCATCATGGATAATTGTTATGGTAATTTAGTTAGCGATTCGGGAAACAGTTTGGACATCACATCACAGAAACCAATCAATATCATGAACAAGGATAGGTATGTGATGATGTGGTTTTCACACACTTATAACCCACACTCTGCAAAGAATCTTCCTCCATGGACCCGGTCCCATAGAAGTCGATTATATACAGAGTGTGGTCCACAAGTGTATGAAAACCACATCATCACATACCTATCCATTACACAAAAAACAAAATTTAAGATGGAAAAAAAAAATTACTTCCTCTTCCTTCCCCTCTTCCCACGGGGCTGAGGCTCTGGGAGAGGCAACTGCCGACTCCGAAGAGTCCTCCTTGGAGCTGTTGTGGGAGGAGTGGAAGGAAGAGTACTGGGACGACCAAGGTGAGGAGTAGATGGCTGAGGAGGAGGAGGAGAAGATGGCTGAGGAGGAGGAGGAGAAGATGGCTGAGGAGGAGGAGGAGTAGATGGCTGAGGAGGAGGAGGAGATGGGCCGGCAGGAGGAGATGGCCCAGCAGCAAGAGGCCCAGCAACAAGAGGCCCAGCAACAGGAGGTAGACCAGCATGCGCCTCCCGGAAAAATGTGAACATTTCCTGATGAAGATTGAACATTCTTGTTTGTCCTTCTTGTATTGTATTCAGTATACTGATTATTTCGTTTTGGCCTTGAATTATTTGATTCTGCCCATCAAGTATTCTGCGTCGTCCTTCTATGTTTTCTATCCGGGAGGTACGCATCTGGTCTATGTACTCCAGTAGAACCCGCACCTCCGCTATTTCTTCTTGTTGTGCCTGTTGAACCCGTGCACGGCGGGGTGCCCGTGCACGGCGGAGTGCGGGTCTTTGAGGGACCTCGGGTTCCGCGGCTTCAGCGGCATCCTCCTGTGCTTCCGGGGCCTCTTGATCATCTCCCGTGCGCTGTTCGTCACGGGGGGCCTCTTCCCTCCGAAGTGGGAATTCCTCACCACCACTCTCATCCCGGGGAGATGCAGGAGGCTGTGCTGCCTCGTCCCCAGACTCTGTATATTAAAAAAAAAATAAAAAAAGAAATGTATATATTAGCATATTTGCAAATAAAGGTTTAAATGACTTAGCTTACGATACAATTACAAATGCAGAATCATTAATCCACTTTGAAATCTAACAAACAATCAATACGATTTCCGCTTTTTCTAAACAGTGTTTGTGATATCTGGTCAATGTGAATGTTTTTGCGTTTGTTTTCAGTCTGTTTAAATGCACACCTAACCTATAGCCTAGATACTGATGTAACCGCTAAGTAATAGAATGCGTGTAAACAGCGTAATAGCATTAATCGGATCCTTAACACATGAAACCCAATGTTTTATCTTTCATGATTTATAAGCATACATTTAGTATCAACTTTCGAATGTACTTTTGTTATCTAATTAGCTTCATTCTCTGGATATTCTTTGCTGAAAAGCATATCTAAATATGTTTATAAGATTCTGATTGTTAGCTGAATATAGCTGCCTCCTGTGATTGTTTCACCGTGTGCATGGCTATTTCTTCATTAAAATATATCTCAAGAATGAATCAAATTATGTAATATAAGTACATTTGAATGTTTTGTCAAATTGTATTCGCTACCTCAATCATGAAAGTAAATGTTTGCGTATAGTGTCCATTGAAATACATTCGTATGTGAAATTATTGTTAAATGAGCTTACCGTCAGATGAGAGTGGCAGGTTCCCGGTATCGATTCCTCCGATACCGACTACTTCCACCTCGGAGATGCTGGGCCGCAACATTTCCTCCCATCTGCAGTACTCCATTTCAAGGGCAGGGCCGCCACCGGTCCCTGCGGCATGTCGGGCCTCCAGGCTTAACTTTTTTTTAAGTTCAAGTTTACAGTCCCGGTACCGATGTTTGATGGAATCCATATCCCTGTTCCGGCAACCCACTGCATTGACTGCATTCCGAATCTCGTTCCAGAGCCTCCTCCTGTCAGTCGGGGTAGTCTTCTGGTGCTGCAGCATCCTATACCTGGCCATATAGGCCTCTACGAGGGCCTCCTTCTCCTCCATCGTAAACCTCGCCTCCCTAGTCGCCTTGGCCTTCCCCTGTGACGATGCCCTCTGTTTCCCGGACTGTGAAGCCCTACTCTGACCGCCACTGGGCCCAGCCACTTGGTCATCTTGAACCAAGTGGCTGGGTCCACCCACCGCTTCCACCCCCGCTTCCTGCCCCCCTTCCTGCCCCCCTTCCTGCCCTGTTCCTCTCCCCCTCCCTCTACTCCCCCCTCTACCTGTCCCCTGCCTGGCCTCCATCTCCTCCCTAAACTAAACCCCAAATAATCAAAAAAAAGTGAGTGTGATGAAATGAAAGGGGGTCAAAATAAAGAACTAAAAAGACAAAAAAGGTGCTTAAAGTGTGAGGGATGTAAAAAAAAACAAAGAGGGTAAGGAGTATTTAAATAAACGAAAAGAATAAGACTAAAAGGAGGATATGTAAACTAAATGTAACTAGGGGATGGGTATGGGATGGGTATGGGGTATGGGATAAGAGTAAATGGGATGAAAGGGAATGGGACTACAAGGAATGGGGTATGGAGTGTAGTATGAGGGGGTAGGGGGTATGGAGTGTATGTAGTGTTATTGATAAGTGTATGTATGTATTGAATGTGTTTGCGTGTAAATGTGTTAAGTGTACAGATAAATCACTCGCTCGCTAACTAACACTACTTCTAATTCTCAATAACAAACACTCCCACTAACGCTCACTAACTACCACTAACTGACGCTCACACTAACAACTATCACTAATAACTCCCACTAACTCACTCACGCTCCCACTAACAGACTCTCTCCCACTCCCGCTACCTCCCACTAACTCACTCACTCTCTCACGCTAACACTACCAACTGACTATCTCACGCTAACACTACCAACTGACTCTCTCACGCTAACACTACCAACTGACTCTCTCACACTAACACTAACTCACTCTCAAAAAATCGCAAAATCTCTATTCTTAACTCTCCAAAGACCCACCAGCAACACAGTCAAAGAAGCCCTGCTTGTGTGGTGCTTATATACCCTGTGTAAATGTTTAATGATGTCCCAATTTCCATTGTAATTAGTGTTCAGGTGTGCTTTATTAGCAATTAATATTATTGCAATGTGTATTAGGTGTGTTAATTTGCGCATGCTCATTTTGAGTTGGTATTTGTGGAATGTGTAGAATGCGATGATGTCATAGTGGTCGTTTTCTCTAACATTGTCCAATAGTATTCTTTTTAAATGTGAATTTGCGATGGTGTGTTCTTCGTGAAGTGTTGTATATGTATGTTTTTCATAATATATAATGATATTGAATGCGATTTTTTTTTTAGTGTATGTATATATTTTTTAATCCTTGTTGTTATTGTGCGATTTTCCGCATCTTAAAGTATATGCGTATTCCCCGTATAAATAGTATTAAAACTTCCCCCGCTTGTGAATGTGTAATGCTTGTGTGCTTTGTTGATTGATTGATGTTGTGACATTTGCGGCGTGTTATTGTTGTGCATGATGTGGTATGCGTCATATGACCGAGCTGTGCGTATTTCTCGCGAGATCGAGTGTTAGGTGAAAAAAGCTATTTTTTGCCTTTCCCATTGTTCTCTATGGGAGACTGTCTAACGCGGGCAGGATTACGCGTGTGACATACACGCGTTAGGAGCATCGTTAGATGGTCTTATATTAACTCTAAATACCGGAGTCAAACAATGCCGTGCGTTAGACATAAAACACGCGTGGCGTTAACAGCCCATCTACCGCCGAACTCTAAATCTAGCCGTTAATATGCTATAGACTGGATAACAGCGTGAGAATATGTAACATTTTATCAATGCAAAACTAATATAATAGCGCCATTTGAATTACAGTCTATATTACATTGTCCTATTAATAAACCTCCAAGTAAAATAATTAATATGAGTACATTCAAAAATATAATTATGACTTGGCAAAAATATTGTAATGAAATTGATATCAACCCTCATTGTACTGAATTTCTCACTTTTCTAGGCAATCCTGAATTCACTCCAGGATACTCGCAGGCAGTGTTTAAAAATTGGAAACATAAAGGATTGATATATATCATTCAACTTTTTACAGAGGATTTAAAAATATATACATATACTAATATAGCCAGAAAATTTGACCTGACTAAGAGGGATTTCTTGCGTTTCTGAAAATTAGACACTATGGCCCCTATTTATCAACCCGTCAACTTACTTGCATTCGCCGGCACCAATACGCTCACCTAACATCGCCTAACATCGCTGCCGCGGACCTGAATATGGTCTCCAAAGTTACCAAAAAAGCTGTCAAATAGCCGCGCACCAAGTATGGAGCGATGAGCAGCGGACTTTTGTTAACTAACAGTCATCGATCTCGCTGCTCTTCCGCTTTTTCCAAGCTTTATTGGTATACTGTCACTAAACACCGCCACTATACTATACTGTTTTATCCCTAAGCCGCCGCTTCCGGAGCCCACCACAATGAAATAAACTTATTAACCCCTAAACCGCTGCTCCCGGACCCTGCAGAAAATAAATAAACGTATTAACCCCTAAACCGCCATTCCCGGACCCCGCCGCAACAAATAAACTTATTAACCCCTAAACCGCCACTCCCTGAGCACACCGCCACCTATATTATACTTATTAATCCCTAATCTGCCGCACCCTACACCGCCGCCACCTACATTACATTTATTAACCCCTAATCTGCCACCCCCAACGTCGCCGCCACTATTCTAAATGTATTAACCCCTAAACCTAAGTCTAACCCTAACCCTAACACCCCCTAACCTAAATATTATTTAAATAAATCTAAATAAAAAATAATATTATTAACTAAATTATTCCTATTTAAAACTAAATACTTACCTATAAAATAAACCCTAAGATAGCTACAATATAACTAACTAATAGTTACATTGTAGCTAGCTTACGGTTTATTTTTATTTTACAGGAAAGTTTGTATTTATTTTAACTAGGTACAATAGTTATTAAATAGTTATTAACTATTTAATAACTACCTAGATAAAATAAATACAAAAGTACCTGTAAAATAAAACCTAACCTAAGTTGCAATGACACCTAACACTACACTACAATTAAATACAATTACATAAATTAACAACAATTAAATACATTGCATACAATTAACTAAATTATATACAATTATCTAAAGTACAAAAAAAACACTAAATTACAGAAATTAATAAGCAAATTGCAGATATTTAAACTAATTACACCTAATCTAATAGCCCTACCAAAATAAAAAAAGCCCCCCAAAATAAAACTACCAATAGCCCTTAAAAGGGCCTTTTGCGGGGCATTGCCCCAAAGTAATCAGCTCTTTTACCTGTAAAAAAAATACAAACAACCCCCAACAGGGAAACCCACCACCCACACAACCAACCCCCCAAAAAAAATAATAACTGCCCCGGCTTGGATAAAGACTTCTGCCCGTCTGGAGGACCACTTCTGCCCGACTTGGATGAAGACTTCTGCCCATCTGGAGGACCACTTCTGCCCGGCTTGGATGAAGATGTCTCCCGGTAAGTCGATCTTCAGGGGGTTAGTGTTAGGTTTTTTAAGGGTGTATTGGGTGGGTTTTATTTTTAGGTTAGGGCTTTGGGGCGCAAAAGAGCTAACTGCCCTTTTAAGGGCAATGCCCATCAAAATGCTCTTTTCAGGGCAATGGGGAGCTTAGGTTTTTTTAGTTAGTATTTTTTGGGGGGGTTGGTTGTGTGGGTGGTGGGTTTTACTGTTGGGGGGGTTGTTTGTATTTTTTATAAAAGGTAAAAGAGCTGATTACTTTGGGGCAATGCCCAGCAAAAGGCCCTTTTAAGGGCTATTGGTAGTTTAGTTTAGGCTAGGGTTTTTTTATTTTGGGGGGGGGGAGCTTTTTTATTTTGATAGGGCTATTAGATTAGGTGTAATTAGTTTAAAAATCTTGTAATTTGTTTATTATTGTCTGTAATTTAGTGTTTGTTTGTTTGTTTTTTGTACTTTAGATAATTTAATTGTATTTAGGGAAATAATTTAATTATAGTGTAGTGCTATTGGTAGTTTAGTTTAGGCTAGGGTTTTTTAATTTTGGGGGGGCTTTTTTATTTTGATAGGGCTATTAGATTAGGTGTAATTAGTTTAAAAATCTTGTAATTTGCTTATTATTTTCTGTAATTTAGTGTTTGTTTGTTTGTTTTTTGTACTTTAGATAATTTAATTGTATTTAGGTAAATAATTTAATTATAGTGTAGTGTTAGGTGTTATTGTAACTTAGGTTAGGTTTTATTTTACAGGTACTTTTGTATTTATTTTATCTAGTTAGTTATTAAATAGTTAATACCTATTTAATAACTATTTTACCTAGTTAAAATAAATACAAACTTGCCTGTAAAATAAAAATAAACCCTAAGCAAGATACAATGTAACTATTAGTTATATTGTAGCTAGCTTAGGGTTTGTTTTATAGGTAAGTATTTAGTTTTAAATAGGAATAATTTAGTTAATAATAATAATAAATGTAATGTAGGTGGCAGCGGTGTAGGGGGCGGCAGATTAGTGGTTAATAAAATCATGTAGGTGGCTGTGGGCTCTGGGAGTGGCGGTTTAGGGGTTAATAAGTTTATTTTGTTGCGGCGGGGGTCCGGGGAGTGGCGGTTTAGGGGTTAATAAGTATAAAGTAGGGGGTGACAGTTCAGCAGTGTTTAGACTCGGGGTACATGTTAGGGTGTTAGGTGTAAACGTTACTTTTAATCTCCCATAGGAATCAATGGGATATCGGGATATCAGGCAGCAGCGAACATAAGCTTCCGCTGCTTTCAGACTCCCATTGATTCCTATGGCATCCACCGCCTCCAGGGCGGCAGATTGAAAACCAGGTACGCTGGGCCGGAATAGTGTCGAGCGTACCTGGTAGATTTTTGTTAACTAGCAAAAGTAGGCAGATAGTGCCGAATTTGCATTCGGAACATCTGGAGTGACGTAAGCATCGACCTGTGTCGGACTGAGACCGGCGGATCGTATGTTACGTCACAAAATTCTACTTTTGCCGGTCTGTAGGCTTTGATAAATATGGAGAATCAAGCTCTCCACAATTGCGCTGCGGAATTCCAGCGTATTTGCGGTTGACGGCTTAAGTATTCGAATGAAATAAAAAATAAGTGGCAAAAAGAATTCCGAAGCGAAATGTTACACAGAGGAAGCAGATACTTTACATTATTTTTGGTCCTGCTCAAAAATTGCCCAATTATGAGCACAAATGAATTTTTGGCTCAAAAGAATACTGTTAATAAATTATGAGATTCAGGCATATCATGTCTTCTTTTAGAAATATTCAGAGCAAGGCAAATAAAATTATTTGATTAATACAATAATCTTGGTAATTAGGAATGTAATACTAAAAAGTTGGAAAGCGGATAAAGTTTCTAAATTTTCAACCCAATGTGCTAAGGAACAATATCTATTAAGGAATTCTTCTAATTTACAAATGAAACAATTTTTTAATAAATGGAAGATAGTTATTATGTCCCTCCCTACCTGAAATATAGAAAAGCGGTAGTCCTGGAGAGTATAATTAAAACGTCTTTATTTCCAACTCAGATTAAAAACGAATGGCAATCACAAGTAAAAGCATAACAGGTGTGGCACTGTTTGGCTTACGCGTTTCGGCTGAATTGATAAATCCATTTAATAACACAGAGTATGTACTTACAAACGTCATTGCAGGACATTTTCCCGACTATTGGATTGAAACTTAAGACCCTTCTGAGCAAGGACGTAAAGGTGGGGGGAGGTGATAAAGGTACCCTTTGCTCTTTATGAGTTCAAACAAGAAATTAGCTACTTATTACAGTAATAAGCTTAGCCTTTAGAATTAATATTCATGTTTGTTGGGTAAGCTGTAACTACTCAACCCAGTATGTGTGTAATATAAAATTTGATAGGCTTGCTAAGTCAGATGCTGACTTTATATTTAAAATGTTTTATTTTTCCTTCTATTTCTCACTTACCCAACGTATTTATTTTTAAATAGAAATAATTTATTTAATTATAGTAATTTTATTTAGATTTATTAAAAATAGATTTAAGTTAGAGGGGTGTTAGGGTTAGGGTTAGACTTAGGTTTAGGGGTTAATACATTTAATATAGTAGCGGTGACGTTGGCGGCGGAAGATTAGGGGTTAATCAATTTAATATAGTTGCAGCGACATTGGGGGGGCAGATTAGGGGTTAATAAATATAATGTAGGTATCGGCAATGTTAGGGGCAGCAGATTAGGGGTTCATAGGTATAATGTAGGCGGCGGCGATGTCCGGTCGGCAGATTAGGGGTTAAATAATTTTGTTATAGTGTTTGCGATGTGGGGGACCTCGGTTTAGGGGTTAATAGGTAGTTTATGGGTGTTAGTGTACTTTTTAGCACTGTAGTTAAGAGCTCTATGTTCGGCGTTATCCCATATATATCTTAACTACTGACTTTAATATGCGGTAGGAGTCTTGAAGGTAGAGGCTGTACCGCTCACTTCTTTCAAGACGAGTAATACCAGCATTAGGCAAATCCCATTAAAAGGATAGGATAAGCAATTGACGTAAGGGGATTTGCGGTATGGAAAAGTCACGGAAGAAAAGTGAACGGTACACCTGTACATGCCAGACTTGTAATACCAGCGGGCGTTAAAAAGCAGCGTTAGGACTCCTTAACGCTGCTTTTTAAAGCTAATGCTGAACTCGTAATTTAGCCGTTAGACTTTTAAGACTGCCTCTAATCTGAATGCATTTTGACCACTAGAGGGCATTAGTTCATGTGTTTCATATAGATAACATTGAGCTCATGCACGTGAAATTACCCTGGAGTAAGCACTGATTGGCTAAAATGCAAGTCTGTCAATAGAACTAAAGGCATAGATACAAAGTAATTACAGAGGTAAAAAGTGTATTTCTATAAGAGTGTTGGTTATGCAAAACTGAGGAATGGGTAATAAAGGGATTGTCTTTCTTTGTATACAACAAAAATTCTGGTGTTGACTGTCCCTTTAAAAGGGCTTTTTGTAGGGCATTGCCCTAAGTTAAACAGCTCTTTTACCTGTAAAAAAAATACAAAGTCCCCCCAACAGTAAAACCCACCACCTAACCTACCCTCCAAAATAAATAACCTAAGCTACCCATTACCCCTAAAGGGGCATTTGTATGGGCATTGCCCTTAAACGGGCATTCAGCTCTTTTTCATTGCCCTTAAAAGGGCATTTAGCTCTTTTTCAAAAGCTCAAACCCTAATCTGAAAAAAAAAACACCCAAAAAAAAAATCAGGAGCGGAGCGGCGAAGACATCCAGGGCGGAGTGTCCTCTTCATACAGTCCCGCCGTACACTGAAGCTTCAATGCAAGGTAGCAGTTTGAAAAATGGTGTACCCTGCATTCCTATTGGCTGATTTGATTCTTCAAATTCAAATCCGCCAATAGGATGAGAGCTTTTAAAATCCTATTGACTGTTCAAAACAGCCAATAAGATGAGAGCTTCTAAAATCCTATTTGCTGTTCAAAACAGCCAATAGAATGAGAGCTACTAAAATCCTTTTGGCTGATTTGAGCAGCCAATAGGATTTCAGTAGCTCTCATCCTATTGGCTGTTTTGAACAGCCAATAGGATTTTAGAAGCTCTCATCCTATTGGCTGATTTGAATTTGAAGAATCAAATCAGCCAACAGGAATGCAGGGTACACCATTTTTCAAACTGCTACCTTGCATTGAAGCTTCAGTGTACGGCGGGACTGTATGAAGAGGACACTCCGCCCTGGATGTCTTCGCCGCTCCGCTCCGCCATTTTAAAATGGCTACCTTGCATTGAAGCTTCAGTGTATGGCGGGGACCGTATGAAGAGGACGCTCCATGCTGGATGTCTTTGCCACTCCCCTCCACGCCTCGCTGCACAATCTGGATGAAGATAGAAGATGCCCCTGTGATGGATAAAGATGTTGCCGCCTGGATGAAGACTTCTCGCCACCTGGATGTCCAGACTTCAGCAACCGTGAGTAGAAATTCTGGGGTTAGTGATAGGTATTTTTTTATTTTTTGGAGTGTTTTTTTTTTTTTTTCAGATAAGGGTTTGGGCTTTTGAAAAAGAGCTAAATGCCCTTTTAAGGGCAATGAAAAAGAGCTGAATGCCCTTTTAAAGGCTATGCCCATACAAATGCCCCTTTAGGGGCAATAGGTAGCTTAGGTTAAGTAAGTTTTTTTATTTTGGGCGGTTGGTTGGGTGATGGGTTTTACTGTTGGGGGGATTTTGTATGTTTTTTTACAGCTAAAAGAGCTGTTTAACTTAGGGCAATGCCCTACAAAAGACCCTTTTAAGGGTTATTGGTAATTTATTGTAGGCTAGGGGGTGTTTTTATTTTTTAGGGCTATTAGATTAGGTGTAATTGTTTTTATTTTTGATAATTTAGTTTATTATATTTTGCAATTTTTTATTTTTTTTATTTTTATCGTAGTGTTAGTTTTTTTAAATTTGTAATTTAGATTTTTTAATTGGTAGTATTTTTTATTTTATTAGAATAGTAACGTTAGTATAATTTATAGTTTAATGTTAGGTTTATTTTTATTTTACAGGTAAATGTTTATTTATTTTAAGATACAAAGAAACGGGTGTATATATAAATATATACGGTAAAGCGCTATATACTTATTCCAAACAATATGATATTATTAAAAACCCTGTATGATATTGGTCAACATAAGGGTACACTGGTAACTGGATTAAACATATAGCCAGTACACAGGTACTCACAAAGTCCAGAGTCAAAATAACTGGTGTTTGAGTCCGAGAAATGTCTCCCAAGTCACAGAGAGAAATAAACAGATGTATGTGTGGTCTCGCTGCTCCTCCAAAAAGGACTTCCAAAGTTCCCAAGAAACTGTATAAAAAAGAGAAAAGGAGAGGAGCGCCGACTCAAATGTAGGGATAAAACAATTTATTATCACAAAAAAAACGGTTCAAAAACACTCACAAGATAAAAGGGGTAAAATTCATATCTGGGCCGTCTGCCGTGAATATTCCCCTGCGGTCAGTTTGTAGTCACTCCGATGTTAGGAGGTATATATTCTGGCTGTTAGAGTCTCACGCTTTGTAATCGGTCCTTACCACACCGCTCTGCAGTCGCGGGTGGTGACGTAGAATTCAGCGTGCAGTCTCAGTGGTTGAAAGTGGATCAATGCACTACGGATCCCTTGTAGGGACAAACGAAGTAGCGAGCCTGGATCTTTCTTCTACGCGTTTCGTCCTGATCGACAGGACTTTGTCAAGAATACTTGAACGGCTCTACTGGCACCTTAATATACCAGCTTTTAACCAATGCGGTTCAGGCTCTGGATTGATGTGACTCAGACAGGTCATAGATATTCACTAGCTAATTTGCAATTACAAATTTGTGATCTAATAATATTAATGATACTAAAAAAAAAAAAAAAAATACATACAACAGTGCATATAAATAAGTATAGACTTAAAAGGCAATCTGAATGAATATGAAGCTAAATACATAAATGTCACAAAACAGCAGCGAATGTATACATGACAGGTATTAAATTTGCTATATATACTGCATAAATTATTAGTATAAAATCATTATATAATATACAAATACATACCTATGGTTCAAATATTAGATCATAATTTCTCATAGAAACATGATTCATAGGGAATTCTATATATTCACTGAAAGATAAAATCATTAAAGAAAAACTATAACACTTCAATAAAAGCTGTGTATCATATCACTAAGACAAATATATATTGAACCAATTAAAACTGGATACACATAAAAGAAGAAACTGTGATGGGGATGCAAGATAAAAATTACTTCTTAAAAAACAAATTAATTCATAAAAACGCTTGTATATCTAGTTCAATGTTTAACCCTTTAGGTTCTAAGCAGTCTAAAGTTTTAATCCAATAGGTTTCTCTTTGTCTTAATTTCAACAACCTATTGGTGTCCCATTTGTCGGGTGCTACCCATTCAATGATTTTTATACTAAGATCTTTTGGGTTTTGATTGTGGCAAACTTTAAAATGATGCGAAACACTATGATTGTCGAAACCTGACTCAATATTTTTAACATGCTCTCTGAGTCTGTATTTAATTTTTCTTTTCGTCCTACCTATATAGATTTTTCCACATTTACAGCTCAACTGATATACAACATAGGTGGTATGGCAAGTGCATCTGAATTTGCACTTGTATGTCCGTTTGCCATTATAGTTGGTAAATGTAGTGTGGTTACTATCAATTAAAGGGCACATGATGCATTCAGAGACCTTGCATGGATACAGACCTACATTACTACCACACCAACTAGTAAGAGTACCATTTATTGTTTTTTGTCGAAGTTTGGTGGGTGCTATGTAGTTTTTAAGATCCTTATTTTTCCTAAATATAACCTCAGGCTTATCACTAAGTACCTTCTGTAATACTGGATCAAGTTTTAACACATTCCAGTGTTTATTGATAATCTTTTTAATGTGGTGATGTTGGTTGTTGTATCTTGTAATAAATTTAACAGATCCCTCTTGTTGATTATTTCTATTGTTCTTCTTTTTATTCTCATGCTGGTTAGTGAGAAGAGCTTCTCTATCTATATTCTGGGCTCTGATTCTGGCGGTATTAAGAAGTTCTCTATTGTAACCTTTCTCTAAGAATTTATCTGTTAGAAAATCAGCTTCTTTGTTATAGTCCTCTATGTGTGTACAGTTGCGTCTGATTCTCTGATATTGCCCTAGTGGAATGTTGTTTTTCCACTGTTTGTAGTGGCCACTTTTGGCATTTAATAAACCATTTCTGTCCGTAGGTTTATGATAATTTTTTACACATACTTTATTGGTATGGTTGTCGCAATATATCACCAGGTCTAAAAAAGATATGGATTCAGGTGAACTTTCATATGTAAATTTTAAATTTAAAAGATTACCATTAATATGAGAAATAAAATCATCTATTTGATCCCTAGGGCCCTGCCATATAATTAAAATATCATCTATATACCTGAAGTATTTAAAAATGTTATTAAAAAATGGGTTATTGTTCCATATATATCTGTCTTCGAACTGGGACATGTAAATATTAGCGTACGATGGGGCAAAAGTGGTCCCCATCGCCGTACCCTGTATTTGATGGTAGAAACAACCCTCAAATAAAAAGTAGTTGTGTGTTAAAACAAATTGTACAGCATCCACAATGAATTTACGTTGTACCTCAGGGAGATGACTGATACATAATGTATCTCTGATTGCCATGGTGCCTTGTGAATGGGGGATGCTAGTATAAAGAGCGGCAGCATCGCAGGTAATCCAGATATAGTCTTCCTGCCAGTCTAAACCCTCCATTATGTTAATAACATCAATGGTGTCTCTGAGATAGGCTCTTGAGGACGTAACAATAGGTTGTAAAAAGGAGTCCACATATTTGGATAAATTATCACATAAAGAGCCTATCCCAGAGACAATGGGTCTACCAGGAGGGTTTAGAGGATCCTTGTGGATCTTGGGTAAATGATAAAAACATGAAATTTTTGGGGCCACTTCATATAAAAATTGATATTCTTCTGTATTTAAAACATTCAAGGCCTTAGCTTCATTTAAAAGTATAAATAATTCCTTTTTGAATTTCTCCGTAGGGTTAAAGGTTAAAAGAGAATACGTGTCCCTATCGGATAATAGGCGATGTGCTTCTGCTATGTAGTCTATCCGATTCTGCACTACTATGCCACCGCCCTTATCGGCAGCTCTAAATATGATATCATAATTTGCACTCAGTGTTTTTAGGGCTATCCTTTCTTCTTTGGAAAGATTATCATTTTCTAATTTCTTTCTATTTACAGTTTTGTGAGAAAGTTCCTCAATGTCCTGACATACTAGTCTATTAAATATTTTAATATATTCTGTTTGGCTATGAATAGGATAAAATACAGATTGACGTTTCAAAGGACAATGTTTCACAGTGAAGTCGTCAATGTCCTCATATACTGATAAGTCTGATAAATTGGGATCTATTCCAATTCGACTGTCATCTAAATTGGCCCCTAAATTTTCTAAAATAAGGATGTCTTCATTATTGACATTATTTATATGTTCATGTGTACTGATGTATTTGGAAAAATGTCTTTTTAATGTGACTTTTCTCACAAACTTTTGGACATCTATATATAGATCAAAGTAGTTAGGTGTATTATTTGGAGAGAAATTTAAACCCTTAGTTAATAGTTTTAATTCACTAGTGGAGAATTCTTTGTTAGAAAGGTTAAAAATCATCTTGCTATTAGCTTCTAATATCCTCTCTCTTTGTTTCTTTTGCCTAGATTTGAATCCTCCCCGATTCCCTCTTGATCTAGTTCGTCTATGGTTCTTTTGGGGTTTCTCTGGTTTAGAGTTTTGTTTAAAATATTCTCCCTCCCTGGGTAGTGCCCTTCTAAGTGGTGATTGGACTGTGTCTGTTGTTTGTATTGCTGTTGTCCCTGTTTGTGCCCCCCCCCCCCTGTAGTCTCCAGGGGGGTATCTCTAAAAAATGACGATTTTCTTGGACTTGATTATCAGCTCGATAATTTGCTCTAGGTGTATATGTAGACCTATTATTAGAGTCCTTTTTATTGTGATTCATAGTTTTGGGTTTAGCTCCTTCATATTGCCATCTGGGTGATTGTGGTTGTGTATCAAGGCTAAAAAATCTATTTTGTATGGGGACATCATGCCATACATTTTCATCCCTATATTGATAATGAGTCCCTACTCTTGGATTAGGGTAATCGTGACTTCTATTGTAATTACCATTTTGTTTATTTTTCATGTGAAAATTCGGTTTATTCCAATCTCTTCTCGGTGTTTGATAAACACGAGTATTGGTTATATGTGGACCTGCAGCGGTTCTATAGTTGTTACTATTACTGTTGGATTTTTCAGGAAATTGTTCCCTATTTGAACTAGACTGGGACTCAGGTTGTGTGGCCGTATTTGACTCATCCTGGCCCCTATTTCTGTGTGATGCATTTTTTCTATAGGAGTATACCTGGTCTGTTTTAAAATCCTCCAAATCTCTTTGCAATTTTTTGGTTTTATTATATTTTATTATTTTTTTACTTTTTATTATATCATATCATGGATAACACTGAATCCGGAAATAGTATTGAAACCAATCCTGTTCAGAGTTATCCTGAGGCTCACACCCAATTTGGGGATAATAATTGGCGTAACAACAGACAAAGGTCATCTAACTTATTGGATAATAACAGTATAGTCAAAGACTCCCTAATAGACCCTATGGTATTATTCAGAGATCTAGAAAAACTTTTAATGAAAGATGCAAAGGAGTGGCAGGATTTAATACTCCTGGATAATTATATCCTCCACGATATCATTCCTAGGGGACTTAGGATTTTCAAATTTCCAGCTTTCAATTTAGATGAGGTTGAATTCCAACTTGAGTGGGAACAGATTTTGCATACATGCTCTAAGGCACTCATCAAATTACTCATCAAATATAGAGAATATAAATTAAATTCTTTAAAAACAGAGATTGATACCCTAGTGACAAAGATACAACCCTTTGAACATATTCAGAAATGGAAGGAGCTTAATAAAAACATCCAACAAAGGGTAGATTCTTTTTCTAGTGAATTACAAGTTAATAAAACCAAAAAATTGCAAAGAGATTTGGAGGATTTTAAAACAGACCAGGTATACTCCTATAGAAAAAATGCATCACACAGAAATAGGGGCCAGGATGAGTCAAATACGGCCACACAACCTGAGTCCCAGTCTAGTTCAAATAGGGAACAATTTCCTGAAAAATCCAACAGTAATAGTAACAACTATAGAACCGCTGCAGGTCCACATATAACCAATACTCGTGTTTATCAAACACCGAGAAGAGATTGGAATAAACCGAATTTTCACATGAAAAATAAACAAAATGGTAATTACAATAGAAGTCACGATTACCCTAATCCAAGAGTAGGGACTCATTATCAATATAGGGATGAAAATGTATGGCATGATGTCCCCATACAAAATAGATTTTTTAGCCTTGATACACAACCACAATCACCCAGATGGCAATATGAAGGAGCTAAACCCAAAACTATGAATCACAATAAAAAGGACTCTAATAATAGGTCTACATATACACCTAGAGCAAATTATCGAGCTGATAATCAAGTCCAAGAAAATCGTCATTTTTTAGAGATACCCCCCTGGAGACTACAGGGGGGGGGCACAAACAGGGACAACAGCAATACAAACAACAGACACAGTCCAATCACCACTTAGAAGGGCACTACCCAGGGAGGGAGAATATTTTAAAACAAAACTCTAAACCAGAGAAACCCCAAAAGAACCATAGACGAACTAGATCAAGAGGGAATCGGGGAGGATTCAAATCTAGGCAAAAGAAACAAAGAGAGAGGATATTAGAAGCTAATAGCAAGATGATTTTTAACCTTTCTAACAAAGAATTCTCCACTAGTGAATTAAAACTATTAACTAAGGGTTTAAATTTCTCTCCAAATAATACACCTAACTACTTTGATCTATATATAGATGTCCAAAAGTTTGTGAGAAAAGTCACATTAAAAAGACATTTTTCCAAATACATCAGTACACATGAACATATAAATAATGTCAATAATGAAGACATCCTTATTTTAGAAAATTTAGGGGCCAATTTAGATGACAGTCTAATTGGAATAGATCCCAATTTATCAGACTTATCAGTATATGAGGACATTGACGACTTCACTGTGAAACATTGTCCTTTGAAACGTCAATCTGTATTTTATCCTATTCATAGCCAAACAGAATATATTAAAATATTTAATAGACTAGTATGTCAGGACATTGAGGAACTTTCTCACAAAACTGTAAATAGAAAGAAATTAGAAAATGATAATCTTTCCAAAGAAGAAAGGATAGCCCTAAAAACACTGAGTGCAAATTATGATATCATATTTAGAGCTGCCGATAAGGGCGGTGGCATAGTAGTGCAGAATCGGATAGACTACATAGCAGAAGCACATCGCCTATTATCCGATAGGGACACGTATTCTCTTTTAACCTTTAACCCTACGGAGAAATTCAAAAAGGAATTATTTATACTTTTAAATGAAGCTAAGGCCTTGAATGTTTTAAATACAGAAGAATATCAATTTTTATATGAAGTGGCCCCAAAAATTTCATGTTTTTATCATTTACCCAAGATCCACAAGGATCCTCTAAACCCTCCTGGTAGACCCATTGTCTCTGGGATAGGCTCTTTATGTGATAATTTATCCAAATATGTGGACTCCTTTTTACAACCTATTGTTACGTCCTCAAGAGCCTATCTCAGAGACACCATTGATGTTATTAACATAATGGAGGGTTTAGACTGGCAGGAAGACTATATCTGGATTACCTGCGATGCTGCCGCTCTTTATACTAGCATCCCCCATTCACAAGGCACCATGGCAATCAGAGATACATTATGTATCAGTCATCTCCCTGAGGTACAACGTAAATTCATTGTGGATGCTGTACAATTTGTTTTAACACACAACTACTTTTTATTTGAGGGTTGTTTCTACCATCAAATACAGGGTACGGCGATGGGGACCACTTTTGCCCCATCGTACGCTAATATTTACATGTCCCCAGTTCGAAGACAGATATATATGGAACAATAACCCATTTTTTAATAACATTTTTAAATACTTCAGGTATATAGATGATATTTTAATTATATGGCAGGGCCCTAGGGATCAAATAGATGATTTTATTTCTCATATTAATGGTAATCTTTTAAATTTAAAATTTACATATGAAAGTTCACCTGAATCCATATCTTTTTTAGACCTGGTGATATATTGCGACAACCATACCAATAAAGTATGTGTAAAAAATTATCATAAACCTACGGACAGAAATGGTTTATTAAATGCCAAAAGTGGCCACTACAAACAGTGGAAAAACAACATTCCACTAGGGCAATATCAGAGAATCAGACGCAACTGTACACACATAGAGGACTATAACAAAGAAGCTGATTTTCTAACAGATAAATTCTTAGAGAAAGGTTACAATAGAGAACTTCTTAATACCGCCAGAATCAGAGCCCAGAATATAGATAGAGAAGCTCTTCTCACTAACCAGCATGAGAATAAAAAGAAGAACAATAGAAATAATCAACAAGAGGGATCTGTTAAATTTATTACAAGATACAACAACCAACATCACCACATTAAAAAGATTATCAATAAACACTGGAATGTGTTAAAACTTGATCCAGTATTACAGAAGGCACTTAGTGATAAGCCTGAGGTTATATTTAGGAAAAATAAGGATCTTAAAAACTACATAGCACCCACCAAACTTCGACAAAAAACAATAAATGGTACTCTTACTAGTTGGTGTGGTAGTAATGTAGGTCTGTATCCATGCAAGGTCTCTGAATGCATCATGTGCCCTTTAATTGATAGTAACCACACTACATTTACCAACTATAATGGCAAACGGACATACAAGTGCAAATTCAGATGCACTTGCCATACCACCTATGTTGTATATCAGTTGAGCTGTAAATGTGGAAAAATCTATATAGGTAGGACGAAAAGAAAAATTAAATACAGACTCAGAGAGCATGTTAAAAATATTGAGTCAGGTTTCGACAATCATAGTGTTTCGCATCATTTTAAAGTTTGCCACAATCAAAACCCAAAAGATCTTAGTATAAAAATCATTGAATGGGTAGCACCCGACAAATGGGACACCAATAGGTTGTTGAAATTAAGACAAAGAGAAACCTATTGGATTAAAACTTTAGACTGCTTAGAACCTAAAGGGTTAAACATTGAACTAGATATACAAGCGTTTTTATGAATTAATTTGTTTTTTAAGAAGTAATTTTTATCTTGCATCCCCATCACAGTTTCTTCTTTTATGTGTATCCAGTTTTAATTGGTTCAATATATATTTGTCTTAGTGATATGATACACAGCTTTTATTGAAGTGTTATAGTTTTTCTTTAATGATTTTATCTTTCAGTGAATATATAGAATTCCCTATGAATCATGTTTCTATGAGAAATTATGATCTAATATTTGAACCATAGGTATGTATTTGTATATTATATAATGATTTTATACTAATAATTTATGCAGTATATATAGCAAATTTAATACCTGTCATGTATACATTCGCTGCTGTTTTGTGACATTTATGTATTTAGCTTCATATTCATTCAGATTGCCTTTTAAGTCTATACTTATTTATATGCACTGTTGTATGTATTTTTTTTTTTTTTAGTATCATTAATATTATTAGATCACAAATTTGTAATTGCAAATTAGCTAGTGAATATCTATGACCTGTCTGAGTCACATCAATCCAGAGCCTGAACCGCATTGGTTAAAAGCTGGTATATTAAGGTGCCAGTAGAGCCGTTCAAGTATTCTTGACAAAGTCCTGTCGATCAGGACGAAACGCGTAGAAGAAAGATCCAGGCTCGCTACTTCGTTTGTCCCTACAAGGGATCCGTAGTGCATTGATCCACTTTCAACCACTGAGACTGCACGCTGAATTCTACGTCACCACCCGCGACTGCAGAGCGGTGTGGTAAGGACCGATTACAAAGCGTGAGACTCTAACAGCCAGAATATATACCTCCTAACATCGGAGTTACTACAAACTGACCGCAGGGGAATATTCACGGCAGACGGCCCAGATATGAATTTTACCCCTTTTATCTTGTGAGTGTTTTTGAACCGTTTTTTTTGTGATAATAAATTGTTTTATCCCTACATTTGAGTCGGCGCTCCTCTCCTTTTCTCTTATTTATTTTAAGATAATTATATTGTAATTTTTATTTAATGTTAGGGGGTGTTAGGTTTAGGGGTTAGTAGTTTGATTTAGTGTTTTGCGATGTTGGGGGCCGGCGGTTTAGGAGTTAATAGGTTTATTTAGTGGCTGAGATGTGGGAGGCCGGAGGTTTAGGGGTTAATAGGTTTATTTAGTTGCGGAGAAGTGGGAGGCTGGAGGTTTAGGGGTTAATAACTTTATTAGAGTGTCGGCGATGTCGGGGAGTGGCAGAATAGGGGTTAATAGCTTTATTATAGTGTTGGCAATGTCGGGGAGTGGTGGAATAGGGGTTAATAGCTTTATTATAGTGTCAGCGATGTCGGGTAGCGTCGGAATAGGGGTTAATAATAAATTTATTATAGTGGTGGTGATGTTGGGGAGCAGCGGAATAGGGGTTATTAATTTTTATTAGTGTCAGCGGTATCGGGAGCGGCAGCTTAGGGGTTAATAAATGTATTTAATAGTCGCAATGAGGGTGGGTGGCAGATTAGGGGTTAATAGGTTTAATATAGTGTTTTTGCGATGCCGGAGCAGGGCCAGTTAAGGGGTTAATAGGTAGTTTATGGGTGTTAGTGTACTTTGTAACACTTTAGTTATGAGTTTTTTTAAACATTTTTGTGGCGCAAAACTCATAACTACTGCTTTCAGGTGGCGGTATGGATCGTGTCGGTATAGGCTGTAACGCAAGCTTTTTAGCCTCACCAACCTGTAATACCGGTGCTATGAAAATTCCTACACAAAAAATTTTGGGGAGTGTGGAATGGACGTTGCGTTACAGGCTAAAAAGCTTGCGGTGTAGCTATACTGACACGACTCGCAATAGCTGTGTTACTGCCATTACGCTGAAATTTGCATTTTTTCAGCGTTAAAAGCCGTAACGCAAAACTCATAATCTACCTGAATGTTAATGTAAAATAGATATCTATACCTGTATATCTATATGGATAGATATATAGGTATATGTATATACAGATATATATTAAATTATGTATTTACAATAAAAATAACAAATTCCTGTATGTGAAGGACATTCGAATGTGAAATATTAATAACTCCTGACGGGTTAGCGCGCAAGAGATAGGTTTCTTCTTCAGCACTCTCCATTGAAGTCTATCCGTTGAATGTGCTAGCACGGTCACGATATCCAAAGTCCTCAAGTTTACTTTCAACTGATAATATGCGCACTATCCGACGTGCACAAAAAGCTTACTTCTAGCGGAGTTTATGATTAAGCTTGAGCACTAAATACTGCTCCACTTGCAATCTAGCCCATAATGGCAGGTCACTAAGCAATGTCTCAGTTAGAGAGTTATTTGTAAAGAGTTTCAAAAGACAGAAGCAGCACGTGAGAAGTCTTGGGGATGAGAGTGACACATAGAGATAACAGGAGTGGAGAGACATAGGTCAGAGGTTGATCGAAGGGGACGGGATGGAAAAAATGTTGAGATGAGAGAGGAAATATAGTTGAGAGTGAGGCCGTTGAGTGCTTTGTAATTTAGGGTTAATACTTTAAATTGTATTCTGGAGTGTATGGGGAGCCAGTGTAGAGACTGGCAGAGCGGAGCAGCTGATGTAGATCAGTGACTTAGGTGGATGAGTCTAAGCATTCATAATAGATAGGAGGGAGGAGTGGCGGTGTTTTGTAAGGCTATTTAGAAGTAGATTGCAATAGTTAATGTGTGACAAAATGAGGGGGAGTATTTTGTAGTTGTTTTAGTAAGGAAGGGACGAATTCTGGAAATGTTGCGTAGGTGTGCATGGCAGGATTTGGTAAATGCTTGTAAATGTGAGTTGAATGTGAGTTCTGAGTCAAGTTTGACAGCGGACCTGGGGTGAGGCTTTGTAACACTAATGAGTCACATGACACAGGGGAGGGAAAATGGCTAATTGGGCTCAATTTGTGTGTACTCACTTTTGTTGCCAACAGTTTAGACGATAATGGCTGTGTGTTGAGTTATTGTGAGGGGACAGCAAATTTACACTGTTATACAGGCTGTACACTCACTACTTTACATTGTAGCAAAGTGTCATTTCTTCAGTGTTGTCACATGAAACGATATAATAAAATATTTACAAAAATACGAGGGGTGTACTCACTTTTGTAAGATACTGTATATGTCTATATATGTGTACTTATGTATTTATGTGCTTATATGTGTTTATATGTCTGTAAATACATATATACATATATATATATATATATATATACACATATAAATATACAATATACATACATATATATATTTAAACATGTATATGTATGTATCTCTATGTTAAAGCCCTTTGCGTGTCTTTTTTCTATCCCCTTTGAGCCCGTTTTGTGCAATATTTTTTTCAATACTTGTTATAAGATAGTGTTACTAACTTACTATGAGTGTAACTGTACATTTAAATGTAATTTTGATGTGTTTTGTGACACTTTTTTGTTTTGCGAAACAGTTTACCAGAGCTCTAAAAACACCTTATCCCGGCGCGGGTTAACTTCAATTGCGTTCAAGCGATCACGTTTAATTTCGAATGTGCACAAACACCCGCGATAAACCCCTTTTCCCTCACATGTAACTGTTAGCACTCTGTTTGTAATCTGCACCATTATTGGTCTATACAAGAGTAAAACTAATTTCTTAATGCTCTAGGGTATTTACGTTGTGAAGTTGTTTATAGTCCTCAACCTTCTGCAAAGGAATAATAAATGAAATCTGTATTTACTTTTATTTTTGGAGTAAAAACAAAAGCTGTAGAAAACGTTTACTCATGTTTGCCCTAAAGTTTGGTCAAAAGGTTATTCAGTTTATTTAGTTTGCAAACAGTATCTTAACTATGTGCTTCATTATATAAGACAGATCTCATCTATCTGCAAGGTCTCATCAAAATTTTGACTTTCTTGAATTTTCTGGTTAAGGAAAAACAAAATTACATCCAAGGATTGAGCATTAAAATTGTATTTGAGTCCAAAATTAATTTGATTCATTTTCCAATTATATTTTGCTTTAATATAAATTTAGCAAATGTTACATGCATACTAGTTATTTCCCACCATTGTATGATCAGTCTTTGAATACACCAGTCTTAGCAAAGCCTCCTTTACATCTTTATTCCTCAAGCAGTAGATGACTGGATTGAGCAAGGGAGTTATCACTGTGTAGAACACAGATACCAATTTGTTAAAGTTGAGTGACTGAGCTCTGCTTGGCCTGGCATACATGAAGAGAACAGCAGCATAAAAAATAAGAACCACAACTAAGTGTGAAGCACAGGTAGAAAAGGCCTTTTTGCGTCCAATTGAGGTTGATATGTGTAGTATTGTTATCAGGATGCAAACATATGAAAAACATATTAACAAAAGTGGGGTGAGAAAAATAAACAAAGCAAGGAGGAAATCTATAAGTTCAACTACCGTCATGTCTGAACAAGACAGGTTGAGTAATGGAGAAATATCACAGTAAAAGTGATTAATTAGCCCAGAATGGCAAAAATTCAAAGAAGATATGTAGTATATCTTAATGAAAGCTATACAGAATCCAGTTACCCAGGATCCAGATGCCAGAAGCAGGCAGAGATGCTTGGTCATGATGGTGAGGTAGCGCAATGGATGACATATGGCAACATATCGATCAAATGCCATAACAGCCAACAAAACACACTCTGTACAACCCAAAAAAAGGAAAAAGTAAAGCTGAAATATACAACCAGTAAGTGAAATATATCTGCTGTCTATCAGGAATATAAGGAGCAGTTTAGGCACAGTAACATTAATATACCATAGTTCCAAGAAGGATAAATGTCCTAGAAAGAAATACATGGGTTTGTGTAACCTTGAACTTGTCCAGATTATGACAATGACTAGTGTGTTCTGCACAAGAGTCAATATGTATGCAAATAAAAAGATAATGAACAACAACACTTGGATAGGTCGAGTAGTTGTGAAGGCCAGGAGAAGAAAATTGTTGATGTTTCTGGTCGTGTTTGCTGTTCTTTCCATCATGTGTAATATCCTGTAATATGTTTAGTGGCCACGCTGAGCTGCATAAAGACAGATAAGTTCAGTTCTCATTTTTAAATTGTTCAATTAACAAATATTTGGCCTACAATTAATGGTCCAAAAATGTCAATAAGACTGTTAAAATACAAACTCCTTTATTAAGATATTTTAAAATAATAGGTAATCCATAAGACAAGTAGCGTAGACCTGCAGGTGGGCAGTCTGACGCATTTCAGCTATCTTAGCCTTAGTCATAGACCATACACACCCTTAAGTATTATGCTTATTTGAATGGTAATTTGGCCAATCATAGACAGATTAACAGGCCATTCTATATGTCACTTACTAATTTAGTCTAGACACTAACTGTCATACTGTTTATACTTTTAATACATTTCAATTATGGCAATGAATATGTATGAAAACAGTTTGCAATAGGTGTGGAAATACAGAAATGGGGATACAAAAGTTCAAAAGTACAAATATAAAAAAGATGTGCATATTGTTGCTTCCATTACTATTTGTAGTTCTAAATGTATAAACTTTAGCCACTGGATGTCAATATTTTGCAACTTTGCTCTGTGACTTTATATCTGATACTCAAGTTGATACTTATAAGACACCTACATAAGATACAGTATAGAGATTGAACTAAGGACTCCATTAGAGGTTGTTTTCATTCTTTTGGACACTAAATTCATTTTTATCATGAAACCTTAACGGTCTATGGAGTACAATTAATGGTATTTAAATTACTATTATTTAATGTAAACATAGACAAATGGTATCCACAGCACCAATTAGGTAAAAGAAAATACCTTTATTTTCACATTACATGCGACGTTTCGGCCTTCACAGCCTTAATCATGCATAATCATGATTAAGGCTGTGAAGGCCGAAACGTCGCATGTAATGTGAAAATAAAGGTATTTTCTTTTACCTAATTGGTGCTGTGGATACCATTTGTCTATGTTGCTGGAAGGGTGGAAGTAACCCTTTCTCCACAGGCATCATACAGAATTAAAACCTACTTTAAGGAACCAACAGGTGCTGTACTCATTTACTACTATTATTTAATGTAAAGATCAGTACAAGTCTTCAGTTCTGGACCCATAATCTACAGGGTAACACATTCTCACACATTCCAATGCTGCTAAAAAATGCATTCACTGGGTTTGTCTGTTCACCTTGGGCCATTGTAAGTTTATAATGTGAAAGTTAAATAATAGTAATCAAGACATCTCATTGAAAAAGAGTTCTTTAGTTTAGCAAGAATGATGCAGCATTGATACTAATCAACTCGAAAGGTGACTTCATAGGTAATATAATAAAAGTAATTTTGTAACTCAAAACTAAATCTATACAATTTCAATTTCATATTTTCAACCATTGAGAAGATAAATATTATCGATTGATAGAAGAATTACCTAACAGTGTTCTGAATATTTTTCCTTAAAAGGTCTATTTTAAAGGGTAAAATAATTAGAACAGTGTAGGATTAAACCTTATATATAGAAATTAATTTAGCCAGTTTCAGGGGCTATTGTTACAGTAAGAATATCAACCATAACATTAAATGCCCCCAATGATGAAGCCTGATGTCTTGAGTATACCAAGATCTCACCGCCCATGATATTATGTTTCTACAATGTTTGCAATAGAGCCATGGTTAGGAATCAACTGATTAAAGAAGTAAAGTGAGTCTAGTTCCAAACTATAAAATACAATGAGCAATACCTGTAGCAAACCATGGAGGAACATTAACTAGACTAGATATAACCAGCCCAAATTATAATGATGCAGATGAAACAGTAGACTAATTCGAAGTTCAGCTGAGCAAATGGGATCAGGCGACAAGAGATAATGCCAAATAATACACTTGGACACTTCAGAAAGAAAGCTAAGTATTACACTTATAAAGGCGTACCTCAGAGACATTGCTGGTTGGGTTCCAGACCACCGCAATAAAGGGAAAATAGCAATAAAATGAGTCACAAAAGTTATATTTACACAATACTGTAATTTACAAAGTGGACAATAGCAATATGTCTATAAAAAAAAACAATGTACATACCTTAATTAAACATGTACTTTATTGCTAAAGAAAAAGCTAACTATCGTCTGAGCCTTCAGTGAGTCATAAACTTTTTTTCTAGTGGTGTGTATATATAAGTGTGTATAAATGTCCTCTGGCCGTATGTATCATTACACATTCATCGCAGTGTGTAATGCCCGCCCCTTCATTCGTGCGACTGAAGGGACTGTCAATCACCTAGAGTGAGCGAGCTCTTTGTGATTTTCCATCACGACCTCAGAGGTGGCATAGGGTATAAGAAGCAGCAGTCTAATGACCGCTGCTTCTTACATTGCGGGAAGCAGGTTCGCATATGCCGAACCTGCCCCGCAAGGGCTCCGGAGCAGCTCTCACTGCTTCGTGCATGGAGCCCATATAATAGGTTTGATTATCTTAATTAAAATATTCCTTCTTTTCTCTTTTATTTAAATTTGGCAATGTGAGGTCGCTGTATATATATATATATATATATATATATACATATATATAACTTTTTGGTTAGAAGGTGTTAAAGAAGATAACCAATGGAGGAGAAAGACTCAATAACCAGAAGGAACTGAGGGTGGACTTTAAAAAGGAGGATACAGAGAGGAAGCGATATCCTTAAAAAGCCACAACCGGAGGTGAAACGTACGTTGCATTGAACATGTGTGTGGCGCGACTTTTCCATACCGCAGATCCCCTTACGTAAATTGCGTATCCTATCTTTTCAATGGGATCTTTCTAACTCCGGTATTTAGAGTCGTGTCTGAAGTGAGCGTTAGACATCTAACGACAAAACTCCAGCCGCAGGAAAAAAGTCAGTAGTTAAGAGCTTTCTGGGCTAACGCCGGTTTATAAAGCTCTTAACTACTGTGCTCTAAAGTACACTAACACCCATAAACTACCTATGTACCCCTAAACTGAGGTCCCCAAACATCGCCGCCACTCGATTAAAATTTTTTAACCCCTAATCTGCCGACCGCCATCTACGTTATACTTATGTACCCCTAATCTGCTGCCCCTAACACCGCCGACCCCTATATTATATTTATTAACCCCTAACCTGCCCCCCACAACGTCGCAGCCAGCTACCTACAATAATTAACCCCCTAATCTGCCGACCGCAAAGCGCCGCCACCTACGTTATCCTTATGTACCCCTAATCTGCTGCCCCTAACACCACCGACCCCTATATTATATTTATTAACCCCTAATCTGCCCCCCACAATGTCGCCTCCACCTGCCTACACTTATTAACCCCTAATCTGCCGACCGGAGCTCACCGCTATTCTAATAAATGTATTAACCCCTAAAGCTAAGTCTAACCCTAACACTAACACCCCCCTAAATTAAATATAATTTTAATCTAACGAAATTAATTAACTCTTATTAAATAAATTATTCCTATTTAAAGATAAATACTTACCTGTAAAATAAATCCTAATATAGCTACAATATAAATTATAATTACATTGTAGCTATTTTAGGATTAATATTTATTTGACAGGCAACTTTGTAATTATTTTAACCAGGTACAATAGCTATTAAATAGTTAAGAACTATTTAATAGCTACCTAGTTAAAATAATTACAAAATTACCTGTAAAATAAATCCTAACCTAAGTTACAATTAAACCTAACACTATACTATCATTAAATTAATTAAATAAAATACCTACAATTACCTACAATTAAACCTAACACTACACTATCAATAAATAAATTAAATACAATTCCTACAAATAACTACAATGAAATAAACTAACTAAAGTACAAAAAATAAAAAAGAACTAAGTTACAAAAAATAAAAAAATATTTACAAACATAAGAAAAATATTACAACAATTTTAAACTAATTACACCTACTCTAAGCCCCCTAATAAAATAACAAAGACCCCCAAAATAAAAAATGCCCTACCCTATTCTAAATTACTACAGTTCAAAGCTCTTTTACCTTACCAGCCCTGAACAGGGCCCTTTGCGGGGCATGCCCCAAAGAATTCAGCTCTTTTGCCTGTAAAAAAATAAACATACAATACCCCCCCCAACATTACAACCCACCACCCACATACCCCTAATCTAACCCAAACCCCCCTTAAATAAACCTAACACTAAGCCCCTGAAGATCTTCCTACCTTATCTTCACCATACCAGGTTCACCGATCCGTCCTGAAGAGCTCCTCCGATGTCCTGATCCAAGCCCAAGCGGGGGGCTGAAGAGGTCCATGATCCGGCTGAAGTCTTCATCCAAGCGGGAGCTGAAGAGGTCCATGATCCGGATGAAGTCTTCATCCAAGCGGGAGCTGAAGAGGTCCATGATCCGGATGAAGTCTTCTATCAACGGCATCTTCAATCTTCTTTCTTCCGGATCCATCTTGCAGACCTCCAACGCGGAACATCCTCTTCTCCCGATGCCTACTAGCCGAATGACGGTTCCTTTAAGGGACGTCATCCAAGATGGCGTCCCTCGAATTCTGATTGGCTGATAGGATTCTATCAGCCAATCGGAATTAAGGTAGGAATATTCTGATTGGCTGATGGAATCAGCCAATCAGAATCAAGTTCAATCCGACTGGCTGATCCAATCAGCCAATCAGATTGAGCTCGCATTCTATTGGCTGATCGGAACAGCCAATAGAATGCGAGCTCAATCTGATTGGATTAGCCAATCGGATTGAACTTGATTCTGATTGGCTGATTCCATCAGCCAATCAGAATATTCCTACCTTATTCAGATTGGCTGATAGAATCCTATCAGCCAATCGGAATTCGAGGGACGCCATCTTGGATGACGTCCCTTAAAGGAACCGTCATTCGGCTAGTAGGCGTCGGGAGAAGAGGATGTTCCGCGTCGGAGGTCTGCAAGATGGATCCGGAAGAAAGAAGATTGAAGATGCCGTTAATAGAAGACTTCATCCGGATCATGGACCTCTTCAACTCCCGCTTGGATGAAGACTTCATCCGGATCATGGACCTCTTCATCTCCGCTTGGATGAAGACTTCAGCCGGATCATGGACCACTTCAGCCCCCCGCTTGGGCTTGGATCAGGACATCGGAGGAGCTCTTCAGGACGGATCAGTGAACCTGGTATGGTGAAGATAAGGTAGGACGATCTTCAGGGGCTTAGTGTTAGGTTTATTTAAGGGGGGTTTGGGTTAGATTAGGGGTATGTGGGTGGTGGGTTGTAATGTTGGGGGGGGGGTATTGTATGTTTATTTTTTTTACAGGCAAAAGAGCTGAATTCTTTGGGGCATGCCCCACAAAGGACCCTGTTCAGGGCTGGTAAGGTAAAAGAGCTTTGAACTGTAGTAATTTAGAATAGGGCAGGGCATTTTTTATTTTGGGGGTCTTTTTTATTTTATTAGGGGGCTTAGAGTAGGTGTAATTAGTTTAAAATTGTTGTAATATTTTTCTTATGTTTGTAAATATTTTTTTATTTTTTGTAACTTAGTTCTTTTTTATTTTTTGTACTTTAGTTAGTTTATTTCATTGTAGTTATTTGTAGGAATTGTATTTAATTTATTTATTGATAGTGTAGTGTTAGGTTTAATTGTATTTATTTGTAGGTAGTTTATTTAATTAATTTATTGATAGTGTAGTGTTAGGTTTAATTGTATTTATTTGTAGGTAGTTTATTTAATTAATTTATTGATAGTGTAGTGTTAGGTTTAATTGTAACTTAGGTTAGGATTTATTTTACAGGTAATTTTGTAATTATTTTAACTATTTTAGCTATTAAATAGTTATTAACTATTTAATAACTATTGTACATGTTTAAAATAATTACAAAGTTGCCTGTAAAATAAATATTAATCCTAAAATAGCTACAATATAATTATAATTTATATTGTAGCTATATTAGGGTTTATTTTACTGGTAAGTATTTAGCTTTAAATAGGAATAATTTATTTAATAAGAGATCATTAATTTCGTTAGATGTAAATTATATTTAACTTAGGGGGGTGTTAGTGTTAGGGTTAGACTTAGCTTTAGGGGTTAATACATTTATTAGAATAGCGGTGAGCTCCAGTCGGCAGATTAGGGGTTAATAATTGAAGTTAGGTGTCGGCGATGTTAGGGAGGGCAGATTAGGGGTTAATACTATTTATTATAGGGTTAGTGAGGCGGATTGGGGGTTAATAACTTTATTATAGTAGCGCTCAGGTCCGGTCGGCAGATTAGGGGTTAATAAGTGTAGGCAGGTGGAGGCGACGTTGTGGGGGGCAGATTAGGGGTTAATAAATATAATATAGGGGTCGGCGATGTTAGGGCAGCAGATTAGGGGTACATAGGGATAATGTAAGTAGCGGCGGTTTACGGAGCGGCAGATTAGGGGTTAATAATAATATGCAGGGGTCAGTGATAGCGGGGGCAGCAGATTAGGGGTTAATAAGTGTAAGGTTAGGGGTGTTTAGACTCGGGGTACATGTCAAAGTGTTAGGTGCAGACGTAGGAAGTGTTTCCGCATAGCAAACAATGGGGCTGCGTTAGGAGCTGAACGCGGCTTTTTTGCAGGTGTTAGGTTTTTTTTCAGCTCAAACAGCCCCATTGTTTCCTATGGGAGAATCGTGCACGAGCACGTTTTTGAGGCTGGCCGCTTGCGTAAGCAACTCTGGTATCGAGAGTTGAAGCTGCGTTAAAAATGCTCTATGCTCCTTTTTTGGAGCCTAACGCAGCCTTTATGTGGACTCTCAATACCAGAGTTATTTTTATGGTGCGGCCAGAAAAAAGCCGGCGTTAGCTACGCGGGTCTTTACCGACAAAACTCCAAATCTAGGCCTATATTTGTAAAAAAAGGCATCAAAGCTAATTTTTTTTTGTTTAGAACCAAGGAAAGCACTTGTTTATTGGTGTGTGAATTTATCCACCAATCATCAAGAACAACGCAGTTTATTCACCAAAAATGGGCCGGCATCTAAACTTACATTCTTGCATTTCAAATAAAGATACCAAGAGAATGAAGACAATTTGATAATATGAGTCAATTAGAAAGTTGCTTAAAATTGCATGCTCTATCTGAATCGCAAAAGAAAAAAATTTGGTTCAGTGTCCCTTTAAGTGCTCTGCCATGGAGAGCCAAAATCTGGGCATGAGTACACCGATGGACTGGACATGAGTACACTGAGGGACTGGACATGAGTACACTGAGTGACTGGACATGAGTACACCGAGGGACTGGACATGAGTACACTGAGGGACTGGACATGAGTACACTGAGGGACAGGACATGAGTACACTGAGGGACAGGACATGAGTACACCGAGGGACTGGACATGAGTACACCGAGGGACTGGGCATGAAAACACAGAGGGACTGGACATGAGTACACTGAGGGACTGGACATGTGTACACTGAGGGACTGGACATGAGTACACTGAGGGACAGGACATGAGTACACTGAGGGACTGGACATGAGTACACAGAGGAACTGGACATGAGTACACCGAGGGACTGGACATGAGTACACTGAGGGACAGGACATGAGTACACCGAGGGACTGAACATGAGTACACTGAGGGACAGGACATGAGTACACTGAGGGACTGGACATGAGTACACTGAGGGACCGAACATGAGTACACTGAGGAACAGGACATTAGTACACCGAGGGACTGGACATGAGTACACCGAGGGACAGGACATTAGTACACTGAGGGACTGGACATGAGTACACAAAGGGACAGGACATGAGTACACTGTGGGACTGGACATGAGTACACAGAAGGACTGGACATGAGTACACTGAGGGACAGGACATGAGTACACTGAGGGACTGGACATGAGTACACTGAGGGAATGGACATGAGTTCACCGAGGGACTGGACATGAGTACACCAAGGGACAGTACATTAGTACACTGAGGGACTGGACATAAGTACACCGAGGGACAGGACATGAGTACACCGAGGGACAGGACATGAGTACACTGAGGGACTGGACATGAGTACACCGAGGGACTGGACATGAGTTCACCGAGGGACTGGACATGAGTACACTGAGGGACTGAACATGAGTAACACCGAGGGACAGGACATGAGTACACTGAGGGACAGGACATGAGTACACTGAGGGACAGGACATGAGTAACACCGAGGGACAGGACATGAGTACACCGAGGGACAGGATATGAGTACACCGATGGACAGGACATGAGTACACTGAGTGACAGGACATGAGTACACCGAGGGACAGGAAATGAGTACACCGAGGGACAGGACATGAGTACACCGAGGGACAGGACATGAGTACACCGAGGGACAGGACATGAGTACACTGAGGGACTGGACATGAGTACACTGAGGGACAGAACATGAGTACACTGAGGGACAGGACATTAATACACTGAGGGACTGGACATGAGTACACTGAGGGACAGGACATGAGTACACTGAGGGACTGGACATAAGTACACTGATGGACTGGACATGAGTACACTGAGGGACAGGACATGAGTACACTGAGGAACAGGATATGAGTACACCGAGGGACTGAACATGTGTACACCGAGGGACTGAACATGAGTACACAGAGGGATTAAACATGAGTACACTGAGGGACAGGACATGAGTACACTGAGGGACAGGACATGAGTATACTGAGGGACAGGACATTAGTACACTGAGGGAGAGGACATGAGTACACTGAGGGACTGGACATGAGTACACTGAGGGACAGGACATGAGTACACTGAGGGACAGGACATAAGTACACTGAGGGACTGGACATGAGTACACTGAGGGACAGGACATGAGTACACTGAGGGACAGGACATGAGTACACTGAGGGACAGGACATGAGTACACCGAGGGACTGGACATGAGTACACTGAGAGACTGGGCATGAAAACACAGAGGGACAGGACATGAGTACACTGAGGGACTGGACATGAGCACAGTGAGGGACTGGACATGAATACACTGAGGGACAGGACATGAGTACACTCAGGGACAGGACATAAGTACACTGAGGGACTTGACATGAGTACACTGAGGGACAGGACATTAGTACACAGAGGGACTGGACATTAGTACACCGAGGGACAGGACATTAGTACACTGAGGGGACTGGACATGAGTACACCAAGGGATAGGACATGAGTACACCAATGGACTGGACATGAGTTCACTGAGGGACAGGACATGAGTACACTGAGGGACAGGACATGAGTACACTGAGGGACAGGACATGAGTACACTGAGGGACAGGACATTAGTACACTGAGGGACAGGACATGAGTACACCGAGGGACAGGACATGAGTACACCGAGGGACAGGACATGAGTACACTGAGGGACTGGACATGAGTACACTGAGGGACAGAACATGAGTACACTGAGGGACAGGACATTAATACACTGAGGGACTGGACATGAGTACACTGAGGGACAGGACATGAGTACACTGAGGGACTGGACATAAGTACACTGATGGACTGGACATGAGTACACTGAGGGACAGGACATGAGTACACTGAGGGACAGGACATGAGTACACTGAGGAACAGGATATGAGTACACCGAGGGACTGAACATGTGTACACCGAGGGACTGAACATGAGTACACAGAGGGATTAAACATGAGTACACTGAGGGACAGGACATGAGTACACTGAGGGACAGGACATGAGTACACTGAGGGACAGGACATTAGTACACTGTGGGAGAGGACATGAGTACACTGAGGGACTGGACATGAGTACACTGAGGGACAGGACATGAGTACACTGAGGGACTGGACATGAGTACACTGAGGGATAGGACATGAGTACACCGAGGGACAGGAAATGAGTACACCGAGGGACAGGACATGAGTACACCGAGGGACAGGACATGAGTACACTGAGGGACTGGACATGAGTACACTGAGGGACAGAACATGAGTACACTGAGGGACAGGACATTAATACACTGAGGGACTGGACATGAGTACACTGAGGGACAGGACATGAGTACACTGAGGGACTGGACATAAGAACACTGATGGACTGGACATGAGTACACTGAGGGACAGGACATGAGTACACTGAGGGACAGGACATGAGTACACTGAGGAACAGGATATGAGTACACCGAGGGACTGAACATGTGTACACCGAGGGACTGAACATGAGTACACAGAGGGATTAAACATGAGTACACTGAGGGACAGGACATGAGTACACTGAGGGACAGGACATGAGTACACTGAGGGACAGGACATTAGTACACTGAGGGAGAGGACATGAGTACACTGAGGGACTGGACATGAGTACACTGAGGGACAGGACATGAGTACACTGAGGGACTGGACATGAGTACACTGAGGGATTAAACATGAGTACACTGAGGGACAGGACATAAGTACACTGAGGGACTGGACATGAGTACACTGAGGGACAGGACATGAGTACACTGAGGGACAGGACATGAGTACACTGAGGGACAGGACATGAGTACACAGAGGGACTGGACATGAGTACACTGAGAGACTGGGCATGAAAACACAGAGGGACAGGACATGAGTACATTGAGGGACTGGACATGAGCACACTGAGGGACTGGACATGAGTACACTGAGGGACAGGACATGAGTACACTCAGGGACAGGACATAAGTACACTGAGGGACTTGACATGAGTACACTGAGGGACAGGACATTAGTACACAGAGGGACTGGACATTAGTACACCGAGGGACAGGACATTAGTACACTGAGGGGACTGGACATGAGTACACCAAGGGATAGGACATGAGTACACCAATGGACTGGACATGAGTTCACTGAGGGACAGGACATGAGTACACTGAGGGACAGGACATGAGTACACTGAGGGACAGGACATGAGTACACTGAGGGACAGGACATGAGTACACCGAGGGACAGGACATGAGTACACCGAGGGACAGGACATGAGTACACTGAGGGACTGGACATGAGTACACTGAGGGACAGAACATGAGTACACTGAGGGACAGGACATTAATACACTGAGGGACTGGACATGAGTACACTGAGGGACAGGACATGAGTACACTGAGGGACTGGACATAAGTACACTGATGGACTGGACATGAGTACACTGAGGGACAGGACATGAGTACACTGATGGACAGGACATGAGTACACTGAGGAACAGGATATGAGTACACCGAGGGACTCAACATGTGTACACTGAGGGACTGAACATGAGTACACAGAGGGATTAAACATGAGTACACTGAGGGACAGGACATGAGTACACTGAGGGACAGGACATAAGTACACTGAGGGACAGGACATTAGTACACTGAGGGAGAGGACATGAGTACACTGAGGGACTGGACATGAGTACACTGAGGGACAGGACATGAGTACACTGAGGGACAGGACATGAGTACACCGAGGGACAGGACATGAGTACACTGAGGGACAGGACATGAGTAACACCGAGGGACAGGACATGAGTACACTGAGGGACAGGATATGAGTACACTAAGGGACAGGACATGAGTACACTGAGGGACTGGACATTTGTACACTGAGGGACTGGACATGAGTACACCGAGGGACTGGACATGAGTACACTGAGGGACAGGACATGAGTACACTGAGGGACAGGACTTGAGTACACAGAGGGACTGGACATGAGTACACTGAGGGACAGGACGTGAGTACACTGAGGGACAGGACATGAGTACACTGAGGGACAGGACATGAGTACACAGAGGGACTGGATATGAGTACACTGAGGGACAGGACATGAGTATACTGAGGGACTGGACATGAGTACACTGAGGGACAGGACATGAGTACACTGAGGTACAGGACATGAGTACACTGAGGGACAGGATATAAGTACACTGTGGGACAGGACATGAGTACACTAAGGGACAGGACATGAGTACACTGAGGGACAGGATATTAGTACACTGTGGGACAGGACATGAGTACACTGAGGGACAGGATATTAGTACACTGAGGCACAGGACATGAGTACACTGAGGGACAGGACATGAATACACTGAGGGACAGGACATGAGTACACTGAGGTACAGGACATGAGTACACTGAGGGACAGGACATAAGTAAACTGTGGGACAGGACATGAGTACACTGAGGGACAGGACATGAGTACACTGAGGGACTGGACATGAGTACACAGAAGGACTGGACATGAGTACACTGAGGGACAGGACATGAGTAAACTGAGGGACTGGACATGAGTACACCGAGGGACTGGACATGAGTACACCAAGGGACAGGACATGAGTACACCAAGGATCAGGACATTAGTACACTGAGGGACAGGACATGAGTACACCGAGGGACAGGACATGAGTACACTGAGGGACTGGACATGAGTACACCGAGGGACAGGACATGAGTACACTGAGGGACAGGACATGAGTACACTGAGGGACTGGACATGAGTACACCGAGGGACTGGACATGAGTTCACCGAGGGACTGGACATGAGTACACTGAGGGACAGGACATGAGTACACCGTGGGACAGGACATGAGTACACTGAGGGACAGGACATGAGTACACTGAGGGACCGAACATGAGTAACACCGAGGGACAGGACATGAGTACACCGAGGGACAGGACATGAGTACACCGAGGGACAGGACATGAGTACACTGAGGGACTGGACATGAGTACACTGAGGGACAGGACATGAGTACACTGAGGGACAGGACATTAGTACACTGAGGGACTGGACATGAGTACACTGAGGGACAGGACATGAGTACACTGAGGGACAGGACATGAGTACACTGAGGGACAGGACATGAGTACACTGAGGGACTGGACATGAGTACACTGAGGGACAGGACATGAGTACACTGAGGCACAGGACATGAGTACACTGAGGGACAGGACATGAGTACACCGAGGGACAGAACATGAGTACACTGAGGGACAGGACATGAGTAACACCGAGGGACATGACATGAGTACACTGAGGGACAGGACATGAGTACACTAAGGGACAGGACATGAGTACACTGAGGGACTGGACATTTGTACACTGAGGGACTGGACATGAGTACACAGAGGGACTGGACATGAGTACACTGAGGGACAGGACATGAGTACACTGAGGGACAGGACATGAGTACACCGAGGGACTGGACATGAGTACACTGAGGGACAGGACATGAGTACATTGAGGGACAGGACATGAGTACACTGAGGGACAGGACATGAGTACACAGAGGTACTGGATATGAGTACACTGAGGGACAGGACATGAGTACACTGAGGGACTGGACATGAGTACACTGAGGGACTGGACATGAGTACACTGAGGGACAGGACATGAGTACACTGAGGGACAGGACATGAGTACACTGAGGGACAGGACATGAGTACACTGAGGGACAGGATATAAGTACACTGTGGGACAGGACATGAGTACACTAAGGGACAGGACATGAGTACCCTGAGGGACAGGATATTAGTACACTGTGGGACAGGACATGAGTACACTGAGGGACAGGATATTAGTACACTGAGGCACAGGACATGAGTACACTGAGGGACAGGACATGAATACACTGAGGGACAGGACATGAGTACACTGAGGTACAGGACATGAGTACACTGAGGGACAGGATATAAGTACACTGTGGGACAGGACATGAGTACACTGAGGGATAGGACATGAGTACACTGAGGGACAGGATATTAGTACACTGTGGGACAGGACATCAGTACACTGAGGGACAGGACATGAGTACACTGTTGGACTGGGCATGAGTACACTGAGGATATTGATATTGCTGCATTACTATTCTTCCTCACATTTCCAGATAGCAATAATGTGAGTATATATCAGCCTTGTAGCTCGTATGTGCTGCCACAATCATTTTTACATTTAAGACGATCTAAAGACTTCATAAAATACATTTATGGCCTCTAATATATTTACAGTTTTATTAAGGTCTCTTTTTTACTGTGTAAAAGATATAATACAAAGGAAAGCAAACCATATTTTGATACCAAAAGGTTGCATAAGCTAATTGGGTCTTTAAGGAATGGAATGATTCCTTTCATAAGAAGACTTAAAGGGACAGTAACAACTTTTAATTACAAAGCATTTCTGTTGTGTTGCTATAGAATAACATGTTAATATGTTTTTTAAATAAATTAGCATCCTTTTCACTGCAGTTATTTTTCAATCACCAAAATCCACCCACCATTTGCTTTATTTGGAGGAGCCAATCTAAGCTTTTGTCCTCAGACAACGTGCTCTGTTTTTTACTTATCAGTTGAATTCAATTAGGGACAGATAAGTAGCAGGGTTAGCCTGAGAAGTCAGAAGTTGTTTCATTATGCATTTTATCTGTGTGGATATTGGAATGGCTTCTCTTCAATAACACCAAAAATATATTTCATAAGAAAAAAGAATTCTAATTTTCCTCTTTGAAAGGAAAAATTAAACTGAAAGGAATATTGTTTACCCTTTAATGTGTTCCCAATGGCCCATTTTACCTGTTGGAGTGTGTTTTATTGTTTGCAAACAACTTATTTACCTTTATTTTGTTATTTGAAATAGCTGTTTTGAATGGCAAATATTTAGAAAAGCTATGTAAACAGATTTTGTATCTGAAATAGTTGTGCCCAGCTATAATTAGCATTTCAATACTTTTGTTTAGCAAATAGATAACATTAGCAGGTTTTCTTTATTTGTAGGCATAGCCCATTTTTATGGGCATGTCCTTGATAACAACAGGTAATGGTTTAGATAAGCAAAACCACCTTTTTTAATATAAAAATAAACACAAAGGATTATGTTCCCATACAATTATACTCTGCAGTAGTTTCAACAAGACACTTGGAAAACATTAAGGATAAACGAGGGGCACCTTTAGCATTTTACGGGGGCCCTCGGCAAGACAAATTTGTGGGGTCCCTTAGCTGAGTGCCCTTATCCCCCCCCCCATATGACCTATTACCTGTATGGCCCACCCCTGTCCAAACATTTAGGGGCCCATTTATCAAAGGGCTTGCGGACCTGATCCGACACTGCGGATCAGGTCCGCAAGACCTCGCTAAATGCGGAGAGCAATACGCTCTCCACATTTAACATTGCACCAGCAGCTCACAAGAGCTGCTGGTGCAACGCCGCCCCCTGCTGACTCGCGGCCAATCGGCCGCCAGCAGGGAGCTGTCAATCAACCCGATCGTATTCGATCGGGTTGATTTCCGGCGGTTCCTGTCCGCCTGCTCAGAGCAGGCGGACAGGGTTATGAAGCAGCGGTCTTTAGACCGCTGCTTCATAACTTGTGTTTCTGGCGAGTCTGAAGACTCGCCAGAAACACGGCCCTTCAAGCTCCATACGGAGCTTGATAAATGGGCCTGTTAGTGTTACCTATTTTAGGAATAGCACTATATATTACAGCTATGGTACCATAAACACTTCTTCATAAACTAAATACAGGATGTACATTGCTCCTTCCCATACCTTCACCCCTGACAATGCTGGGCCATACTCAGTGCAGGTCCCTGGGCGGGTGCCCCTCTCGCCTTGCCCAAAGGGCAGACTTGGGAGAAACACATATTAACTTTTACTTGAATAGCCAAATGTCTGGAAACTTGGAATATGTTCCATATCAGCTGATGGCCACTTTGGAAAGAAGAAATATTATTGAATGTACAGTAAACACTGAGATTTGATTTATATAAATTGTATAATTATGCTAATGAAATCACTTTAAGATATACTTTCATTATTTATTTCCCTTTCTTTTCATGTAATTTAGCTCTGAAAATTGTGTTTTTTATCATTCTCAAAACTGGGAAAACATCCTGCTACTTCTCAAGGCTAACCATGATACATATATTCCCCTAATTGTTTTTAACTGAAAACAACTGCAAATCAATGCATTTTATAGTAACACTAGTCCTTTGCAGTACAGCGGTCCCACCCCTTGCTCTCTCTCCCCCCTCTCTTTTGCTTTCTCTCTCCCCATCTCTTTTGCTCTCTCTCCCCCCTCTCTTTTGCGCTCTCTCCCCCTCTCTATTGTGCTCTCTCGCTCCATCTCTCTTTTGCCCTCTCTCCCCCTCTCTTTTGCTCTCTCTCCCCCCTCTCTTTTGCTCTCTTTCTCCCCCCTCTTTTGCTCTCTCTCTCCCCCCCTCTTTTGCTCTCTCCCCCCTCTCTTTTGCTCTCTCTCTCCCCCTCTCTTTTGCTCTCTCTCCCCTCTATTTTGCTCTTTCCCCTCTCTTTTGCTCCCTATCCCCCCTCTCTTTTGCTTTTTCTCCCCCTCTCTTTTGCGCTCTCTTTCTCCCCCCTCTCTTTTGCGCTCTCTCTCCCCCCCTCTCTTTTGTGCTCTCTCTCCCCCCCCTCTCTTTTGTGCTCTCTCTCCCCTTTCTCTTTTGCGCTCTTTCTCTCCCCCTCTCTTTTGCGCTCTCTCTCCCCCTCCTCTCTTTTGCGCTCTCTCTCCCCCCACTTTTGCTCTCTCCCCTCTCTTTTGCTCTCTCTCTCTCCCCCCACTTTCTTTTGCTCTCTCTCTCCCCTTCTCTTTTGCTCTTTCTCCCCCTCTCTTTTGATCTCTTTCTCCCCCCTCTCTTTTGCTCTCTCTCTCCCTCTTTTGCTCTCTCTCTCTCTCCCCCTCTCTTTTGCTCTCCCCCCTCTCTTTTGTGCTCTCTCTCCCCCCTCTCCCCCCTCTTTTTTGCTCTCTCTCCCCCTCTTTTGCTCTCTCTCCCCACCTCTCTTTTGCTTTCTCCCCCCCTCTTTTGCTCTTTCCCCTCTCTTTTGCTCTCTCTCCCCTCTCTTTTACTCTTTATCATCTCTTTTGCTCTTTGACATCTCTTTTGCTCTCTCCCCCTCTCTTTCTCTCTCCCCCCTCTCTTTTGATTTGTCTCTCTCGCACACGCACAACCATGCCCAACCACACCCATGTCTGATCCTGCCACCGCAATGCCTAGTTACGCCCACTCATGCCTGGCAATGCCCACCATTGTCACTCCATGGACAGCAGATCATGTAGACTCTAAGGCCAGGTGTGTTTGTCCTCGCACTGTCTCTACTGCGCTTGACAGCTTCGGGAAAACACACTTGGCCTTTTATATTATAGGATAATTGTGGATGACCTTGTTGTCTCCAGACTCAAGCCCTGGCTGACTCCTCCAAATAAAGCCAAATAATAGGCAGAGTTTGGCAAATGAAAAACAAGTGCAGCAAATAAGATGTTAATGTTTTTTTTAAGATTTGTTTAGACTTGGCTGGTATGTTATTATATAGCAAGACAACAGAAATGTCTAGTAATTAGAAGGTGTTTACTGTCCCTTAAATACATTCAACAGACTTTTTGTGCTTATAATAAATACATAATCTCTCAGACAGCATTTTTACATGGTCTAACAAGTAGCTCTCGAGCAACAAACATAATTTTGGAATGTTTGAGAACACGCTGAATCAACTAAACAGTTTATTTGTTGTTGAAACATGACTCCTTATGTCAATCTTGTGGGGTGCACTAGATTCCTGATTTTTGAGGAGCATTTTTCCCCTCTAATCAGTTTAATCATTTCCTGATTTGAATACCCTGGAGGAATCTGGCTTTGACGTCATTGTTATAGAACAAAGTCAAAGCTACATTTTGTTGCGCTATTTAGCTCGCTTGCACACAAACAAATACCTCCAGAAGTAAACTTTTAACAAGCACAGGTTAGCGCGTTTATTACAAGCTGACATTAACTTCAGGATTTTGGATATCTCTACTGCACTAACTTCTTCTCCCCATAGACTTCAATAGAGAGCACAAAATAAAAAAAACAAAGCTTATCACTTGTGCGCTAACCTGACAGGAGTTAAAGGGACATGCCATCCACATTTTTTCTTTTATGATTTAGAAAGAGAATTCAATTTTAAACATCTTTCTAATTTACTTATATTATCTAATTTGTTTTATTCTCTTGATATTCTTTGATGAAAAGCATATCTAGATATGCTCACTAGCTGCTGATTGGTTGCTGCACATAGAAGCCTCGTGTGATTGGCTCACCATGTGCATTGCTTTTTCTTCAACTAAGGATATTTAAAAAATGAAGCAAAATAAATAATGGAAGTAAATTGTAATGTTGTTTAATTTTCTATTCTCTATCTGAATCATGAAAGAAAGATTTTGGGTTTAGTGGCCCTTTAAGCCTACAGAGCCAACCTTATATTCCAGTGTTCTCATAGAAGAAAATAATTTTTTTTTGTAAAATATATATCTAAACCTATGTATCTATATGTGTATTCAGATATATATAGAAATATCTATTTAAAAATACTAGAGCTGCAACAACTAATCGATAAAATCGCTAATAATCGATTATGAAAATAGTTGTCAACGAACCTCAATATCGATAAGTTGGTTTGCACACGGCACCTCTCTTTCACTCTGATGAACTACTGCACATGGTATTCTGTTTTATGGTTACGTCTACAGACAATTACTTTAACTCTTTCAGGACAGTATAAGCTTCTTTTTAAGTTTACAACTACTCCTGGCTTATGTTCAACCTAGAAATAATAGTAGTCATCAGTGGATTGTTTATATTATATTAAATCAGGTGATGTGTGCAAGATTCAACCTCTATAAGTCTATATCTGTTATTTTAAGAGCAGACTAGATCTTTTTTCCCTAACCTTTATAGCTGGTTATTTACCATTGCATATATAATTTTAAGATATTTTTATGTTAAACTGAAGTCCAGGCTTCTTTTATTAAGAGGCCCCTTGCCAAGGAGGAAAAACACTTTTCATTTGTGGATCTGACAAAGATAAATATCCCACCTTGGCAATAATGGCAAGCTCCTACTTATGCATCTCAGGCACCTCAATACCATCTGAGCACTTCTTCTCTTCTGCAGGCAGTATAGCTTGCAAAAAGAGAGCCAGCCTCAGCCAGGAGCAAGTGGACATGTTGACATTTTTGCATTTCAATGCAAAGTTTCTGAAAGAATGAATAACAGAATGTTATAAACAGTGACAGTCTACCTCTTTCTAGTTCTACCTCTTTCATAAAGTTTGTAGTTTTGTTTTGCTTAATTATAAAAACTGTTGTGTTAATGTAAAGTTTTAGTCTGAAGTTTTTTTAATTTTAACACTCAGTATGTGGATTTTATTTTAAATAAAGGAGAAAAAAAATGTTTTATACGATTAGTTGATTAATCGAAAAAAAGACTTTCTAATGAATCAATTATGAAAATAATCATTAGTTGCAGTCCTGAAAAAATACAAAGAATATTTTTCCCCATATGAAGAACATTGGAATGTAAAATATTTACAGTACATTTACATTTTGATCTATCAAATAACTGAAGGAAACAGTCATATTTCAATCATGAGAAAAGGTATTTAAGGTGGCCAATTGCAAGTTGTTGTTCTCTTTGACTCTCCTCTGAAGAGTGGCAACATGGGGGCCTCAAAACAACTCTCAAATGACCTAAAAATAAAGATTGTTTAACATTATGGTTTAGATAAAGGCTACAAAAAAGCTATTGCAGAGCTTTAAGCTGTCAGTGTCCACTGTGAGGAACATAATGAGGAAATAGAAGACCACAGGTACAGTTCTTGTTAAGGCCAGAAGTAAAATATCGGAGAGGCAAAGGATAGTGAGAATGGTCAAAAACAGCCCACAGACCACCTCCAAAGACCACAATATTATCTTGCTGCAGATGCTGTCACTGTACATCGTTCAACAATTCAGCATATGGGAGAGTGATGGGGAAAAAGCCTTGTCTGCACACACGTCACAAACAGAGTCGCTTGAGGTATGCAAACACACATTTGGACAAGCCAGCTTCATTTTGGAAGAAGGTGCTGTGGACTGATGAAACAAAGATTGAGTTATTTGGTCATAACAAGTGGCGTTATGCATGGTGGCAAAAGAACACAGCGTTCCAAGACAAACACTTGCTAGCCACAGTAAAATTTGGTGGATGTTTCATCATGCTGTGGGGCTGTGTGGTCAGTGCCGGTACTGGGAATCTTGTTAAAGTTGAGGGTCGCATGGATTCCACTCTATATCAGCAGATACTTGAGAATAATGTTGAGGAATCAGTCACAAAGTTGAAGTTACGCCAGAGCTGTATATTTTAACAAGACAACGACCCAAAACACTGCTCAAAATCTACTCTGGCATTTATGCAGAGGATAAAGTACAATGTTCGGGAATGGCCATCCCAGTCCCCAGACCTGAATATCATTGAAAATCTGTGGGGTGATTTGAAGCGGGCTGTCCATGCTCAGCAACCATCAAACCTAACTGAACTGGAGATGTTTTGCAAGGAGGAATGGTCCAAAATACCTTCATCCACAATCCAGACACTCATTACAGGCTATAGGTAGCATCTAGAGGCTGTTATTTCTGCTAAAGGAGGCTCTACTAAATATTGATGCAATATTTCTGTTGGGGTGCCCAAATTTATGCACCTGTCTAGTTTCATTTTGATGACTATTGCACATTTTCTGTTAATCCAAAAAACCTCATTTCACTATTGAAATATTACTGTGTCCTTCAGTTATTTGATAGATCAAAATGAAATTGCTGATCCAAACACCCAATTATTTATAAATGAAAATCATGGAAGTTGACAGGGGTGCCTAAACTTTTGCATACAACTTTATATATTTATATATATATATATATATATATATATATATATAATGGTTCAATGAGAGCACTCTCCCTTCCAAAAATATTAAATGCCAGGGTGCTAGCAGATATGAATATATAAATGATGGAAAGCACTCTATAGTCTTTTAAGTGAAAATTTAATGAATCAAGCGTGACGTTTCGGGGGGACACTCCCCTTCCTCAGACAGGAAGGGGAGTGTGTCCCCGAAACGTCACGCTTGATTCATTAAATTTTCACTTAAAAGACCAGAGAGTGCTTTCCATCATTTATATATATATATATATATATATATATATATATGTGTGTGTGTGTGTGTGTGTGTGTATATGTGCATATACATATCTACACCTATAAACATAAATACACATGTATACACATATATAGATATCTATACATACAGACACATGTATCTATATGTATTTTAAATATCATATACCACAAACCTTTGAACCTTATACTTTTTTTCTTTATTTAATATTTATATGTTTACTTTTTATTAGATAGTGTATATATGAGTGTAAATGTGTATTTTAATGTATTTATGTTGTGTGTTTTAGCCCTAACCCTTAATGCAAGGTCTTCAGTCGCGCTAACCTGACAAGCTCAAATTTAGTTTTCACTCATGTAGTCGCATTTACTTTCAACTTGTAATATGCGCGCCTGCTAACACGGGTAGGATATTTCAATATTTTGCACTAACGTTAGCACATCAGTTGTGATCTAGCCCCAAGTCAGCTTGATCTTTAAGAAAACACCTTACCCCCTCAGTACAATTCTGCTAGGCATCCTATCTGTTACCAATTGTTTTCACATAATTTCTAACACTGCATCAGATTTTTGCTCCTCACTGTATACTACCAGTCAGTCAACTACCCATGCAAATATTCTCATTGGTTTTTAAATATTAATAAAATAAAAGTTTACTTATTAAAGAGATGCTTTAGAGTAAATTACCCTATGATAACGGGTCTACATTTTATAGTGAGTGACTGTTAGTATTGATTTGAAGAGAGGTGACGATGGTATGAAAAGAAAATTTGGGTATGTTTTATTGCAGATGGTTACAAGGTGGGATATAAAGGATCATAGAAACGGTTGCAAAAGAGTATATGTTGAGTGGCAGGATGGATTTCAAGAATTTTCATGTTTTAAGGGTGGAAATAAATGTGAAAAACAGCGAAACATTGGATTTCATTTCAGAACGAAGATTAATGAGAAGTGTGCACATTTACTTTTTGAAAGAGAGCTTTAAATGTAAGATTGGAATTGAGGGGATTAGGGTCAGAAGGTAGAAGGAATGAGTGATAAGGATGTGGTTTTGAAAGTTTGTTGCTAGTTTCCATGTAAATATAAACAAGATAGAAAGATACAATTCTTAAATGTAAGATTTTGATGATTTGTAACCACAAATAGGAGGTTTATTTATAGTTTTCTTTCTAGACGATTGAAGGAATGATGGTGCATGCCATTAAAACTATTAAACTGTATACTTTAAAACCAGGAAAGGCTTTCCTGTAGGCAAGAAAGGGTTTACACTATTCAGATGAGAACGTTTTTAGAAGTTCAAATTTACACTATTCTATACTATATTCTATATCCAGCAATTTCATTGTTTTGATTATTGTGTAAGCCAACAAGTATGTAAGCCTCACTGTTATTGACCAAGCTTAGGGTTGCCACCTCGGCCATGTTTTCCTGGACACTTATGAGTTACACATGCTGCAGGGTATGCAGAGGGGAACATGCATTGTGTAGCTGGACAGCACAAAAATAGTGACCCTGTACAGCACTATTCATGTTCCTCCCTGCACACCTTGTAGCTTGTGTAATTCACAAGGAAAACATGGTCGAGGTGGCAACCCTAACCAAGCTTGACCACATAAAAAATACATTAAAAAAAATGATCTTTTGTCCTGTTGATTTGTAGCAGTAGCACTAGCTAGGCTGAAGACTGGAGTGCCCACTCTAAGGCTGAGACTGGAGTGCTTTCTCTATGGCTGAGACGGGAGTGCCCACTCTAAGGCCGAGACTGGATTGCTTACTTGAGGCTGAGACTGGAGTGTCCACTAGAGGCTAAGACTGGAGTACCCACTTGAGGCTGAGACAGGACTGCCTACTTGAGGCTGAGACAGGAGCAGAATACAGAAGCTGGACAAACACCCTCTGCAGAGCTTGGGTATAGTAGCTGGATACTGCTACTTGGTAGATTCCTTCTGCAGAGCTTGGGTACAGTAGCTGGATACTGGTACTTGACTGCTACCCTCTGCAGAGCTTGGGTACTGAAGCTGGAAATTGGTGCTTGCAGACGCCCTCGGCAGGACTTGGGTACAGGAGCAGGATACCAGAGCTGCAGGATGGTGACATAGTATAACAGGAGCAGAAACAGACAGGTAATAAGAGAGAGTAGTCAGAAGTCAGCCGAGGGTCAGTTACTAGGAAACAGTCCGATCAGTCATCAAACACTGGGAGAATCCAGAAACGTAGTCAGAAATTAAGCCAAGATGAGAGTACCAGATAAGCAGTCCAATCCTTCATCATACACTAAAGAGATCCAAAAGAGAGGTCAGGAGACAAGCCAGATTCAGGAAATATGGGAAACATTGAACAACAGGAATTCAGGTTCAGGACAGAGGCACAAACAAAGGTGGTAAACCACAATGTAAGGACAAGGAGTAGCCTGCGATGCTACCTTAAATAGCAGTGGTAGTTGAGAAACTACTTACAGCTGGCAAGCAGATGGAGCCAGAGAGCTAGCCAGTGCAGGTAGCAGCACAGTCAAACTCTCAGAATGACTATGAGCCAGAGCCCTCCAGTGGCACCAAAACAGAGCATACAGAATATGCGGGTGTATTCCGTGAATGGATTGTAAAATGTTATCAACAGACCAGGACTACTTTTATCTCAGCAGTTGCTCAGATCTTTAGTATTCAGAGACGGACAGAACTATTGGCTGGATCTAGTATATAGGGATAAACTGAACTACTTCAAGTAATGTCTGAACTACACCGTAAAATAAAAAATATGCCTTTATATTATAAATCTCCTCCCTCGGACTAGCCGAGAGCTGAGAAAGTTTCATATCATCAATAAAACCCTCCAGTGACACCTTCATTGGAATTTCAACTTTCAAGTTGCTGGCAGCGCAAAAAGTTAGCAGAAATGGTAAGGTAGTGAATTCGGAAACTGTTCCTGCTGGGATCGACACAGATCCCAAGCCAGCTGCTTGCTGGTTTTCTTTGAACACACAAGATGCCTCAACAGCTGCTTGGGGGGGGGGGGGACCTGGTAGATATCTGTTTTAATTAAGAACTTGCTATTAAAAATCATGAAGGATGACTTACTGCACAGGACAGATGAAACAGATAAGGACAGCCATTCCCTCTACCTATGCACTGAGCTACTCATAATTATTTCTGCCTTATCACAGGCTTTTAAAATCCAACATGCCACTTAGCACAACCTTACACTACAGTCTTTAATGATCAGTTTATATATAAAATAAAGATTGGTCTGTTGATTTCACAATCTATTCGCGGGGGTAGGGAAAATACATAAAATAAAGTTTTTTTTGTTTTTTATGAAATTAAAGTCTTGTTCAGACGGGCTGGTAATCATTTTGCAAAGTGTGAGGTGAAGGGATTAAACATTACACAGACAGCCCCAGCATGGGGGCTGGCTGTACAGACACTAGTTAGGGATTGAGGAAAAAAGCCTTGCTGTCTAGCTGTGTGTATTATGGACGTATTCATAGTTAGTGAAATAATTGCAAGGTTTATCATGATTTTTACACGCTTTAGCAGAACAATTGCTATTACATGTCAATTACAAACTTCATCTACTTGGAATGCTTTATTTAAAAGGTCCATATTTATTTGGGTTTATAATGTCCCTTTAGGCAAACAAGTAAACCTGTTTTTGTTTTTATCTCATCATTACAGAAGTATATCATCCTCTTGGGTGACGACAGAGAGCAGCCTATCAAGCTTTGGGACGTGGAAGATTTCCTTTGGACTTTTGTTCTGGTTTTACTTGGCTGGTTCACATTCCTTTTTTATTCTTCTTTTTTATTGTTTTATAGTTATATTAATATTTACCATTTGTGCATCATTTGCTCTACTTCATTTTATTATATTCATTGTTGTTTGTCCATTACCACATTAGTTGCATATATAGGGAATCATTTTAATCCTGTATCTCTGTTAGCGCCTCCTATAGAAGCACAGTGATTTGTGTATCACTGTTACTTCTTTATTTATTCAAGTAAACCAAAGCATGTGACCAAAAAAATTACTGATCCATTTGAACGGTTTAAACATTTACTCTGAAGGCAGGAAAGGGTTTTCTGCAGACGGGAAAGGCTCCACATTTACACTATTCTTCCAGCAATGTCTTTGTCGGTTTATTAATTCTGGTATCAGCAAATAAATATGTAAATTTCAATTTCACATTAATATATATATATATATATATATATATATATTTATTTAAGTGTGTTTTTTAGCTGCTGCACTTGTGTATTAGTTATCGAAAACCATGGTTTATTGACATAGACAAGAAGGGTAAAATAGAATAGAAAAAGAAGCAAATATAGGGGGTATCCCACAAGACATTTTGATGCAAATTTTGATGCAAATACATACAAGTAGAGTGCAAAAATATTAGCGCTACTGAGCGCTAACACCGCTGAAATGAAATCAATAGCACTCTTGTTATTGCACTCATATTACAAGTTGAACGTAAAACGTTTTCCCCATTGAGGTCTGATTTTGCTTGAGCGGTAAAATGTAAGTGCGCTAAGCCAAATGCACTCAAGGGGGCTGAATTATCAAGCTCCGAATGGAGCTTGATACCCCTGTTTCCGCGCAAGCCTTCAGGGTGGCCGGAAAAAGACAGTTATGAAAGAAGTCTAAAGACCACTTCTCCATAACTGGTCTACCTGCTCTGAGGCTGTGAACATCAATCCGCCAGATCTTATATGATCGGGTTGATTGACACCCCCTGCTAGCAGCCAATTGGGCGTGAATCTGCAGGGGGCGACATTGCACAAGCAGTTCACAACAAACTGCTTGTGCAATGATAAATGCTGACAGCAAATGCTGTGGGCATTCATCGATTCCTGTCGGACATGATCCACTGAGCGGATCATGTCGGACGACAGACCAATGATAAATCTGCCCCAAGGTGTATATATTTAAAGTGATATTGTATAAGTCAAGGTGTTTGACCGAGAATATTTGTATGTGTATATGTACATGTGTGTAAGTATTTGTACCTTGACATGTACTGTCTCACTATTAAACACTTTTTATAAATATATTGAGAGAGTGTATATATATATATATATATATATATATATATGTGTGTGTGTAATAATGTATTGTTATATATTTTATATGTGTTATGTAAAATACTTTACTTAACTTTTAGCCCTCACACTTTATTTCAGGTCTCAAGTAACACTAAATTTTGTAATGCTGTTATGTGTTGCACTCAAGCAGAAAACATAATTCACAACAATAAAAAATATAGTGCGTTATAAAGAGATTTTGGTTTTGCTAAACATTCTCTGGTAAATCTTCTTTGCGCTATTCTTAGCATGGGCCCAAAATCATAATAGTGCACATTGTGCTATTAATATGGCTCCACTTGTAATATGGGCCTAAATTAGTATAGTATATGTCAGAAGATTATTTAAATATGGAAAAAAAGAAAACTAAATTAAAAGAAATTAATTTGCCTTTTAATTAACTAATTAAAAGAAATTAATTTGCATTTTTTTTATTTGTTGCTTTTTTTGTTTGTTTCTTTGTTTGTTTGTTTATATGTTGTTGTTTTTTATATTGCAAAAGTATTTAAACAGTGAATGTATTGCCATATTCTTAGGAATCATTCTTAAGAATTTATAGTGAAAATGCTAGAACTCCTATAAATATAATCTGCATAATAATATAATATTCATTAACACTACTATTGTATTATAGTTAACCTCAAAAAGAGTACTTGAACTTTTACACCTCTTATGAAAACAGAAATATGAATGAATATATGTATAATGTGATAATTTGCATAATATATATATATATATTAGTATTAATAGTAAAGTTACAGTTATATCAAGTTAAGTAAAAGTTAGAAATTATTTATACCATGTTAATTAAATGTAAATGCATTAAAATAAAGACTGAATATGTTTATATTGAGATCTATTTATTCACGCAGTTTAGTAATAATTAATTAATTGCATATCTTTTTACTAAAAAAATAGTTAAAAATATATATAAAATGGTGTCCAATATAAAAATATTTTTTTTGATCACGTTTACAAATCCTAAAATATATGTACAAATATAATGGATATCATGTGGGAAAATCATGCAATGCCTTCTTAACGCACAGCTAAATACATAGCTTATTTGTGTTTAGCAGGGCTTATTAAATTGCCTAAACAATGGGGTTATTGCAAAGCCAAAATATTAACAGCCACTGTTTGTACAATATATGAAAGAGAAGAGTACAAGGAACTGGGTAAATTTAGTATCTTAATTAAAACATATAAAATTACTAATGCTTACTAATTACTATAATATCATGGTCTGTGAAGAAAACATAATGTGACAGCTACAATATAATGTAACATAGTTTTATTCGTGCAAAGAAAAAGTACACAGGTGGTATTTAAAAGAAAACTGTACACAATTTTCTTTCTACTTTCCCTCTTAAAAAGAATATTTAATAATGTATTACAGTGTTTTTTATATCCTTTTTCCCTATCAGTGATGAGCAATGACTACCTAGCTTTCAGTTGTAAATACTTCACTTTATGCTTAAACAGTTTTTAGAAAAATATTTTAACATATTTAACGTCCACAATTTCAGATACATGATAGAACTATTTTGCATGCAATGTCCCTTTAAAAAGCACTTTAGAATTATTTTGGTCATCCTAAAGGTAACTCAATGTTGTATTTTGTTTGGAAATTGTAAGCATTGCATGTCATACTGAGTCTATTAAAATGCATTTTTTATAGCATATAAAAAACATTGGAGACATCAAATCAGAGAATCTATTTCTAAACACATAAAGAACACAATGTTACCTTTTACCAATTTGCATTGTCACATATTCTTCATGTTGCTGTGTACAGGATACTGTAGATAAGAACATCTGCCAACTCTATGAAGTGCAACTATTTATTGACATTAGGAGGCACATAGGGCCAATTAAATGTACTCTTGCTGGTTCCCACTTGTAGAATCTTTTGGAAGTTTGGTTATGCTCTATATTTCCAAGTCTCAGAAAAGCTTAACACAAAAATTTACAGAAATAAGGACTGAAGTTAACATAAATAAGATGCCTTGAGTTTTAGAAACAAGTATTTGTTACCCATCAAAACCCAGGTCTGGACCCCCAAAACATGATACTTTCATAAAGGAATTGAGAGGTGATGATGCTAATTTTAATATTGTTTTTGTTCTAAAAAAAATCAAAAAATTCCCTTTTTTATCCTTTTTGATTATTACTATAGATTTGTCATCTATATCAATTTTCTTCCTGTGATTGTGACAATTTTAAATATGTGTACCTTTGAGTTTTGAGGATATATTCATAACTAATGGCTTTAATAACTATAATGGACTGTTTTCCAGTGCTAGCATCATATAACAAATATTGCAGCTTATTTATTTATTTTTATAATTATTTTAGTATTGTACCAAGCAATTACAATTAAATAAGATTTAATGGCTGTTAAATATTTTTTTGTAATACCTGAAGCATTTGTTTAGTTGCCTTATCTAGAATATGTAAATTAAATGTTGTGTTTAAGGTTAAATAACCATGTTAAAACATAGCCTATAAATAAAAAATGTTAATCTATTACACTTAGATAACTTATATTTATTTCTTTAATTAACCCATAAATTAATTTACCAGATTTTCGAAATAAAGTAAAACAGAATACCCAGATGCTTAATAGTCAGGGACTAGCTAGAAAAGTGAGAGGGTTCAGTAATGACAGTGAGGATCACAGTTCTGATTGGAAACTTGTTTTGCTGTTTAGCTGGTCAGCTGCTCACTCATTGTAATTGTCCTTGGGTAATGAAATCCTTAGAGTCAGACCTGTTAGTGACAATTGAGGACTGGTGTTAAAAAATGCAAATATAAAATGTGTCAAAATGAAAGTGCCAGCCAAAGTGTATTGCATTGTTAAAAGGTGTCACAGAGACATGTGATAGTTATAGGGTCATAGTGAAACATCCCAAGGAAAATATGGCATGGTTAAAGTATAATGCCTAAGTATGCCACAATGAGATTAGCCTGATAAGGTGTGTGTGTGTATAATAAAGTTAGATGAAGAAATGTGGTTACATGAATACTACTTTGTTATTATCATTTATTTTTATAGTGCTTTCAAAATTCTGTAGAGCTGGGAGAGGGGTACACAGTACAATGACAATAATTTGTGGTAAGATGCAAATACATAACAGACTAAACAAAACTAGTACAGAAAGAGGAGGGCTGTGCTCTGAAGAGCTTACAGTCTATAGGTCAAGGCAGTTCTTGATTTATTTTGCTTAGGATCAAAAACAGTTGGAGGGATGGTAAGCCTCTCTGAATAGGTGGGGTTTCAAAGAATGTCTGAAGCTATACAAAGTTAGAGACAGTCTTATGAAGTAGGATAGAGAATTCCATAGGACAGGAGAAGTCTTGGGGTGATAAAGTAAAGCAAACAAAAATGGAGTGGAGCAACATAGGTCAGAGGTTGATCAAAGAGGGTGGGTCGGGTTTATTTGGTAAAGAGTGAGGCGATATAGTTTGGAATGAGGCTTTTGAGTGCTTTATAGGTTAGGGTTAATAATTTAAATTGTATTCTAAAGTGTATGGGAACCAGTGTAGGGACTGGCAGAGCAGGGCTACTCTAGATCAGCAACTTAGGTGGATTAGTCGAGCGGAAGCATTCATGATAGATTGAAGGGTTAAGAGGCGTGTTTGGGAAGGCCATTAAGGAGTAGATTGCTGTAGTCAATATGTGACAAAATGAGGGAATGATTTCGAATTGTGGAAATGGTGTGTAGGTGTGTGTGTAGTGGGATTAGGTAAGTGCTTGGGTATGTGGAGTGAATGAGTCAAGTTTGACACCAAGACAGCAGCCTGGAATAAGGTGTGGTAAGAGAAATTCCAGGTGTGGGATGTCTAGGAGAGGGAGGAATAAGAAGCCGCTCAGTTTTAGACAGATAAGTGGTACTGTTACCCAAAGGAGGATGTATAGGTAGAAAAAAATATGAGACCAAATACAGAACCTTGTGGAATTCCTACTGAGAGAGACAAAGGATCAGATGATATGCTGTTAAAGTAAAGTATAAATGAGCAGTTTGAGAGATAGGAAACAAATTAGTAGAGGGCTGTGTCTCAGATGCCAAAAGAATGTAGAATTTGTAAGAGGAGAGAATTGTCAAAAGCAGCAGATAGATTCCAAAGAATTAGTAAGGAGTAGTGGTCCCTTACTTTAACTGATAGCAGATCAGTTGTTACTTTTGTATGTCAGGGTACTGGTGAATAACATATATGTATATATATATATATATATATATATATATATATATATATATATATATATATATCTATATATACTGTATATATGTTATTATACTAAGATATATGTATAGAATAAGACAAAAGAATTTGTTTATATGTGAAGCCATATTCTTATCAGATATCTATTATAAGGTTACAATTCTGATGTCAGGAATTGACTTGAAAATCATGTAATCTGAATACACATTTCAAAGCTCAATGCAGATAAGATGTCCCAAAAAATAAAACTTTAAAAGACAGCATTTGCTCCCTAGCTGGAAGTGAAAACTTCAAAACATGCTTTACCACATACAGTGATACACAGACACAATGTCTGAGAAATGGCTGGATTTCTTGTTTGAAACCTAATGAAATTCGTAAAAACCAGTCGCTTCTTCTGTGAGAATATTTGGATTTGCAAACATCTTCAAGGAATTGTAGTTTTTGGCCAAATATCAGATAGATGACCCCATGCAGTGATAAACTGAGGAGTTCTGTTTGAAACTTAATTAGACAGGAAAAAACAGAGTTTAGCTGAAGAAATGACTATGTGTCACCTATGTGCTAATTACCCCTTCTAAAACTGAATACACATAGAACATTAAACTTTCCAGACATGGACATTAGATTTTAAATAGCAGAATGTATACTTAAAAAGTCATATAACTGATTTGTCTATAACTTTCCAAACACCTATATGTATATATATATATATATATATATATATATATATATATATATATATATATATATATATATATATATATATATATTCATCTGGGACATAATATATTAAATAAATATTCACTGTGTTGAAAGATAAATACATTGATATATACAAATACTGACCCATTGAATTAAAGATAAACACATTTTTCTCTGTTTTCCAGAAATCTAGTGATAATAACAGGAGGAAGACTCGCTAACTAAGCAAAAGCACATGGCATATAGCGAGTACACGTGTGGTTGTCCCAATGTGAGGTGTACTGAATATGAGATATGCTGTGGTTTTATATGAATAAAGGGAAATAACCAAATGCTATTTTTAAATGGATTTTAAGCTAATAATTAGCAGTATAAATTACTTTGATGTGATATGACTATAAAATATTGATGTTTGATATCAAATTGTAAATATTCTGTTATGCTAAATGAAATATAAATGCTAACAAGATAAATGTATTAATGCAATAAATTACAGTGTACATATTAAAATATAAAATCTGTAATCTTCTGTTAGCAGTAAAAAATGAAACTGTTTGTCTGTCTGCTGCCCCCGATAGCCAAAATCCAATATTACAGCCAGAAGGCCTTTGGCTGTTAAAAATGAAATTTCCCAGGGCCAATCCGATAAGACCTCCCAGGTATCCAATGAGAAGGGACAAGCTAGAAGGGCCAATCCGAGACAAGCTTCTGTTGTGAGCTTCCAATTTAACCAATGATGGTACAGAACAAAAAGGGGTGGGGTTATATCACATGATTTAACCCCAAACAAAGAGAGAAAGAGGGATAACTTTAACTTTAACGTTAACTTTGGCTAACTTTTGCTAACTTTGGCTGGAAAACTTGTGACTGAAATTGGCTGCGTTTTGAAATATAGTTACTGTAAGAAAATAGCTACCCTTACTTCTCCACATTGCAAAACTCCATTTTTGGTATTCTGAGGTAAAATGGGACCTGTTGAGAAATATTGGAAACTGAATTATCGATTTTGGTCATTTTGGGTAAAGTATTAAGAGGTTCTAAATATAGGTAATTTTAAAACAAACATTCATTGTTGCTGTAGTTAATAAATTTAAAGAGCATATGTGTGTTTTAAAACTAGTATTTCATAGCCTGTGTATTTTTTTTTTAAACTAATCATTAGTGCTAAGTAGTTTATCCTGGCACATATATATATATATTTATATATATATATATATATATATATATATATATATATATATATATATATATATATATATATCAGAACTGGTCTTAATTGTAAGTAACTAACGGCTAGATTTAGAGTTTTGTCAGTAAAGACCCACGCAGCTAACGTAGCTTTTTTTCCTACCACTGCTTCCAAACAACGCTGGTATTTAGAGTTGTCTGAGGGGCTGCGTTAGGCTCCAAAAAGGGAGCGTTGAGCATAATTTACTGCCACTTCCACCCTCAATACCAGCGTTGTTTACGGTAGCAGTAAGCTGGCAAAACGTGCTCGTGCTCGATTCCCCCATAGGAAACAATGGGGCAGTTTGGGCTGAAAAAAAACCCTGCAAAAAAGCAGCGTTAAGCTCCCAACGCAGCCCCATTGTTTCCTATGGGGAAACAGTTTCTAAGTCTGCACCTAACACCCTAACATGAACATTGAACACCGAGTCTAAACACCCCTAATCTTACACTTATTAACCCCTAATCTGCCGCACCCGCTATCGCTGACACCTGCATTACACTATTAACCCCTAATCTTCCGCTTCGGACACCGCCACAACCTACATTATACCTATGTACCCCTAATCTGCTGCCCCTAACATCGCCGACACCTACATAATATTAATTAACCCCTAATCTGACGACCGGACCTCGCCGCTACTCTAATAAAGTTATTAACCCCTAAACCGCCACACTCCCTCCTTGCAAACCCTATAATAAATAGTATTAACCCCTAATCTGCCCCCCCCATGTCGCCACCACCTAACTTAAAGTATTAACCCCTAATCTGCCAACCGGACCTCGCTGCTACTCTAATAAATGTATTAACCCCTAAAGCTAAGTCTAACCCTAACCCCAACACCCCCCTAACTTAAATATAATTTTAATCTAACGAAATAAATTAAATCTTATTAACTAAAGTATTCTTATTTAAAACTAAATACTTACCTGTAAAATAAACCCTAATATAGCTACAATATAACGAATAATGATATTGTAGCTATTTTAGGATTTATATTTATTTTACAGTCAACTTTGTATTTATTTTAACTAGGTACAATAGCTACTAAATAGTTAATAACTATTTAATAGCTACCTAGTTAAAATAATTACAAAATTACCTGTAAAATAAATCCTAACCTAAGTTACAATTAAACCTAACACTACACTATCAATAAATTAATTTAAAAAATTACCTACAATTAAATACAATTATATAAACTAAACTAAATTACAAAAAAAAAACCCCACTAAATTACAAAAAATAAAAAAAGATTACAAGAATATTAGGCTAATTACACCTACTCTAAGCCCCCTAATAAAATAAAAAAGCCCCCCAAAATAATAAAGGTCCCTACCCTATTCTAAATTAAAACATAACCAGCTCTTTTACCAGCCCTTAAAAGGGCTTTTTGCGGGGCATGCCCCAAAGTAATCAGCTCTTTTGCCTGTAAAAAAAAATACAACCCCACAACATTAAAACCCACCACCCACATACCCCTACTCTAACCCAAACCCCCCTTAAATAAACCTAACAGTACCCCCCTGAAGATCTCCCTACCTTGAGTCATCTTCACCCAGCCGGGCCAAAGTCTTCATCCGATGGGGCAGAAGAGGACATCCAGACCAGCAGAAGTCTTCATCCTATCCGGGCAGAAGAGGACATCCGGACCAGCAGACATCTTCATCCAAGTGGCATCTTCTATCTTCATCCATTCGGAGCGGAGCAGAGCCATCTTCTTCCAACCTACGGGGATCCATCCTCTTCAACCGACGCCTACTCGCCGAATGAAGGTTCCTTTAAATGACGTCATCCAAGATGGCGTCCCTCGAATTCCGATTGGCTGATAGAATTCTATCTGCCAATCGGAATTAAGGTAGGAAAAATCTGATTGGCTGATTAATGCCAATAGAATGCGAGCTCAATCTGATTGGCTGATTGGATTAGCCAATCGGATTGAACTTGAATCTGATTGGCTGATTTAATAATTCAAGGGACGCCATCTTGGATGACGTCATTTAAAGGAACCTTCATTCGGCGAGTAGGCGTCGGTTGAAGAGGATGGATCCGTGTCGGCTGGAAGAAGATGGCTCAGCTCCGCTTCGAATGGATGAAGATAGAAGATGCCGCTTGGATGAAGATGTCTGCCGGTCCGCATGTCCTCTTCTGCCCGCATAAGATGAAGACTTCTGCCGGTCTGGATTTCCTCTTCTGCCCCATCGGATGAAGACTTCGGCCCGGCTGGGTGAAGACGTCTCAAGGTAGGGAGATCTTCAGGGGGTAGTGTTTGGTTTATTTAACGGGGTTTTGGGTTAGAGTAGGGGTATGTGGGTGGTGGGTTTTAATGTTGGGGGGGATTGTATTTTTTTTTACAGGCAAAAGAGCTGATTACTTTGGGGCATGCCCTGCAAAAAGCCTTTTTAAGGGCTGGTAATAGAGCTTGTTACTTTTTAATTTAGAATAGGGTAGGGACCTTTATTATTTTGGGGGGCTTTTTTATTTTATTAGGGGGCTTAGAGTAGGTGTAATTAGCCTAATATTCTTGTAATTTTTTTTATTTTTTGTACTTTTGTTTAGTTTATTTAATTGTATGTAATTGTAGGTAATTTATTTAATTAATTTATTGATAGTGTAGTGTTAGGTTTAATTGTAACTTAGGTTAGGATTTATTTTACAGGTAATTTTGTAATTATTTTAACTAGGAAACTATTAAATAGTTAATAACTATTTAATAGCTATTGTACCTAGTTAAAATAAATACAAAGTTGCCTGTAAAATAAATATAAATCCTAAAATAGCTACTATATAATTATTCGTTATATTGTAGCTATATTAGGGTTTATTTTACAGGTAAGTATTTAGTTTTAAACAGGAATACTTTAGTTAATAAGATTTAATTTATTTCATTAGATTAACATTATATTTAACTTGGGGGGGTGTTAGGCTTAGGGTTAGACTTAGCTTTAGGGGTTAATACATTTATTAGAGTAGCGGCGAGGTCCAGTCTGCAGATTAGGGGTTAATAAGTGTAGGTAAGGTAGCGGCGACGTTGGGGGGGGCAGATTAGCGCTTAATAAATATTATGTAGGTGTTGGCGATGTTAGGGGCAGCAGATTAGGGGTTCATAGGGATAATGTAGGTGGCGGCGGTGTGCGGTCGGCAGATTAGGGGTTAAAAATATTTATTATTGTGGCGGCAATGTGGGGGGACCTCGGTTTAGGGGTACATAGGTAGTTTATGGGTGTTAGTGTACTTTAGAGCACAGTAGATAAGAGCTTTATAAACCAGTGTTAGCCCATAAAGCTCTTAACTACAGCCTTTCCATGGGCGGTAGGAGTCTTGTCGATAGAGGGTGTACCGCTCACTTCAGCCAAGACTCTATATACCAGTGTTAGGAAGATCCCATTGAAAAGATAGGATACGCAATTGGCGTAAGGGGATCTGGGGTATGGAAAATTTGCGGCTTGAAAGTGAGCATTAGACCCTTTCCTGCCTGACTCTAAATACCAGCGGGCGGCCAAAAGCAGCGTTAGGACCCCTTAACGCTGCTTTTGATGGCTAACGTAGAACTCTAAATCTAGGCGTTTTAATTTATTTCAGCTTAGAGAAATTGGCATTTAAACTGACTGTTTACATATAGAATATATATATGTATATCTATCTATCTATATATATATATATATATATATATATATATATATATATATATATATATATATATATATAACTTCTGGTGTTTCAATTAGAGTTTATATTGTCCTATTGCTCAACTAAGCACTGTTAAAATTGTACCAGTCTGAATGTTAGTGGTTTATATTTTGGTCTCAGTGTGATATTTTAATGCAATTCAATTGTGAATAAGGTTAGTTGTAAGTTACAATTTGGTTTGCTTTGTAAAGAGTATAGCATATTATAATAATTTAAACACTGTATAGTTTGACTAGTTCCTACAAATATAATTTAATGTGTTTATAGATATTAACTAATAAAAAGAATTCAGGAATTTATAATAATCTTATTGTCCTGGTATATGCATTTTATTGGGGGTTTATTTTAAAGAATAATTATTAAATATATTCGCCTAGATTTAGAGTTTGGCGGTAGCCGTCAAAACCAGCGTTAGAGGCTCCTAACGCTGGTTTTTACCGCCCGCTGGTATTTGGAGTCAGTCAGGAAAGGGTCTAACGCTCACTTTCCAGCCGAGACTTTTCCATACCGCAGATCCCCTTACGTCAATTGCGTATCCTATCTTTTCAATGAGATCTTTCTAACACCGGTATTTAGAGTCGTGGCTACAGTGAGCGTTAGAAATCTAATGACAAAACTCCAGCAGCAGCAAAAAGTCAGGAGTTAAGAGCTTTCTGGGCTAACGCCGGTTCATAGAGCTCTTAACTACTGTGCTCTAAAGTACACTAACACCCATAAACTACCTATGTACCCCTAAATCGAGGTCCCCCCACATCGCCGCTACTCTATTAAAAATTTTTAACCCCTAATCTGCCGACCGCACACCGCCGCCACCTACGTTATCCCTATTTACCCCTAATCTGCTGCCCCTAACACCGCCGACCCCTATATTATATTTATTAACCCCTAATATGCCGCCCCCAACGTCGCCTCCACCTACCTACAATTATTAACCCCTAATCTGCTGACCAGACCTCACCGCCACTATAATAAATGGATTAACCCCTAATCCGCCTCACTCCCGCCTCAATAACCCTATAATAAATAGTATTAACCCCTAATCTGCCCTCCCTAACATCGCCGACACCTAACTTCAAGTATTAACCCTACATCTGCCGACCGGACCTCACCGCTACTCTAATAAATTTATTAACCCTTAAAGCTAAGTCTAACCCTAACCCTAACACCCTCCTAAGTTAAATATAATTTAAATCTAACGAAATAAATTAACTCTTATTAAATAAATTATTCCTATTTAAAGCTAAATACTTACCTGTAAAATAAACCCTAATGTAGCTACAATATAAATTATAATTATATTGTAGCTATTTTAGGGTTTATATTTATTTTACAGGCAACTTTGTATTTATTTTAACCTGGTACAATAGCTATTAAATAGTTAAGAACTATTTAATAGCTACCTAGTTAAAATAATTACAAAATTATCTGTAAAATAAATCCTAACCTAAGTTACAATTAAACCTAACACTACACTATCAATAAATTAATTAAATAAAATACCTACAATTATCTACAATTAAACCTAACACTACACTATCAATAAATTAATTAAATAAAATACCTACAATTAAACCTAACACTACACTATCGATAAATAAATTAAATAAAATACCTACAAATAAATACAATTAAATAAACTAACTAAAGTACAAAAAATAAAAAAAGCTAAGTTACAAAAAATAAAAAAATTAATTACAAACATAATAAAAATATTACAACAATTTTAAGCTAATTACACCTAATCTAAGCCCCTTAATAAAATAACAAAGCCCCCCAAAATAAAAAAATGCCCTACCCTATTCTAAAATTAAAATAGAAAAGCTCTTTTACCTTACCAGCCCTTAAAAGGGCCTTTTGCGGGGCATACCCCAAAGAATTCAGCTCTTTTGCCTGTAAAAAAAAACATACAATACCCCCCCAACATTACAACCCACCACCCACATACCCCTAATCTAACCCAAACCCCCCTTAAATAAACCTAACACTAAGCCCCTGAAGATCTTCCTACCTTGTCTTTACCATGCCAGGTATCACCGATCGCTCCAGGCTCCGAAATCTTCATCCAAGCCCAAGCGGGGGCTGGAGATCCATCATCTGGCTGAAGTCTTCTATCAAGCGGCGGCTGAAGAGGTCCAGAAGAGGCTCCAAAGTCTTCATGCTATCCGGGCAGAAGAGTAGGTCCGGACCGGCAACCATCTTCTTCCAAGCGGTGACAAGCGGCTCCATGTTGAAGACCTCCGGCGTGGATGCATCCTCTTCTTGCGACGTCCTAAGTCCAAATGAAGGTTCCTTTAAATGATGTCATCCAAGATGGCGTCCCTCGAATTCCGATTGGCTGATAGGATTCTATCAGCCAATCGGAATTAAGGTAGGGAAAATCTGATTGGCTGATTGAATCAGCCAGTCAGATTGAGCTCGCATTCTATTGGCTGTTCCGATCAGCCAATAGAATGCGAGCTCAATCTGATTGGCTGATTGGATCTGCCAATCGGATTGAACTTGAATCTGATTGGCTGATTCCATCAGCCAATCAGATTTTTCCTACCTTAATTCCGATTGGCTGATAATTTATAGTAGCGGTGAGGTCCGGTTGGCAGATTAGGGGTTAATACTTGAAGTTAGGTGTCGGCGATGTTAGGGAGGGCAGATTAGGGGTTAATAGGGGTTAATACTATTTATTATAGAGTTAGTGAGGCGGATTAGGGGTTAATACATTTATTATAGTAGCAGTGAGGTCCGATCGGCAGATTAGGGGTTAATAATTGTAGGTAGGTGGAGGCGACGTTGTGGGGGGCAGATTAGGGGTTAATAAATATAATATAGGGGTCGGCAGATTAGGGGTACATAGGGATAATGTAGGTTGCGGCGGTGTACGTAGCGGCAGATTAGGGGTTAATAATAATATGCCGGGGTCAGCGATAGCGGGGGTGGCAGATTAGAGGTTAATAAGTGTAAGGTTAGGGGTGTTTAGACTCGGGGTACATGTTAGGGTATAAGGTTGGTTAGTCAAAAGCACAGACTTTTAAAAACACATTGCAGAGCTTAAACACGTCCTTAGCCAACTTAAAAGGGCAGGTGTCAAATTATCCCTACAAAAAGCTCAATGGTGCCACACTCGTGTAAACTTCTTAGGACATGAAGTTACTTCTGAAGGGCTAAATCCTCAGAAGAAAAAGGTGGAAGCTATAATAAATTCTAAAAACCGAACTAACTTAAAAGAATTGAGATCATTCCTGGGTATGACAAATTATTCTTGCAAATTCATTGATAATTATGCAGAATTAGTTAAACCACTACTACTTCTTCTAAAGAAGGATGTGAAATGGCACTGGAGTGAAACTCAAGAGACAGCCATAAGAGAGCTGAAGAGAAAACTCACTCAAGCACCTTGCTTAGCGTACCCTGAAGGTGGTAAACCTTTCTTTTTAGAGACAGGTTACACAGATATAAGCATGAGTGCTGTTTTATACCAAAAGCATGATAATTCAGGCAAAGTCATTGCTTATGCGAGCAAAACTCTATCCCCAGTAGAAATAAAATTTAGCGATTGCGAAAAAGCCCTCTTATCTACTGTATGGGCTCTCCAAAATTTCCGCAGCTTTATACAGGGCGAGAAAATTATTGTAGAAATTGCCCACCAGCCTTTGCTATATTTGCAAAGTGAGAGAATAAGAGATGGGAATTTGTCTAATAGCCACATAACAGCGTGGACCCTTTCCTTACAAGGCTGGCCCTTAGAAAGTCGCTACAAGCAGAATAAAAAGAACACAGTCGCACAGGGGCTTGCTGAGCTCCACGACTGTACTGCTAAGGATCCTGGAGAGGAATTATCAGAAGATGATTTCCTGGAGGAACAATTGCTTTCCCCAAATAAAATGTACAATGAGGACCATTGTGAAACATTACCTTGGGTATATGTTGATGGTTGTTCTTACCATGCCACTACTGATAATGAGCGCAGATTAGTTGCTGGCATTGGTATAACTTGGGCAAATGGATTCCCAAATATATCTATAGCTTTCAACCTTGGACCAAGATCCAGTCAAGTTGCAGAACTCACTGCTGTTCTAAAAAACATTGAAATGGCTATTGAACAGGATATTCATGAATTTGTGATCATTACTGACTCAAATTATGTGTGTGACAGTTTTGTTGAATACCTGCCAACTTGGAAAAGAAATGGCATGCAGAAAAGCAATAACGAACCAGTCAAGCATGGCAAGTTGTTCTGCGAGATTGATAATCTGGTAGTATCCAATGATATAACCATACACTGGAAAAAGACCAAGGGTCATTCCAGAGTTCTAGGTCCTGATAAGGAAGGCAATGATCTTGTGGATTCATTAGCCAAACAAGGAGCCATAACTGGAGAACTTCTTAATATTTACCATTTAATGAGTGCAATTCAGGTAGAAGCCATTACCAGAAACCAGGCAAAACAACAGAGTGAGCCTAACCTGGTAAAATGGAGTCAGGATTCTCCTAGTGAGGACCTGATCATTAGTCAAAAAGAAGACCCCATTGTAGGCATCTTCTATAAACACATAGAAGATCCTGAAAGCAACCCCATCTCAAAAGATGATTGTATTGGCAAAGAAGATCTTAGAATCTTAATGAAGTCCAGATCACAATTCAAGTTACAGGATGGTTTGTTAATTAGAACCGTCAAAACTGGCATCCAGCAATGGGTAGTACCCACCAAGTTCAGAGGTCTAATGCTTTAACATGCCCATGATGCTCCCACATCTGGTCATCGTGGTGCCAAACTCACATATGAAATATTGCGTGATTATGCCTTTTGGCCACACATGTTGAAATATTTTCAAACCTACTGTCAAGGTTGTCTAATCTGTCCACAGTTCCAACCCACTGTGCCAACGCATAGAGCGCCATTGCAGAAAAGGGGGATGGTAATGCCATGGTCAGATATAAAAATTGATTTTATTGGTCCAGTAACAAGGTCACCAAGAGGTAACAAATACATATTAACAGTGATATGCCTGTTCACTAAATGGGTAGAGTGCATCAGTGCACCTAACAATAGTGCTGAGAAATGCGCAGCTTTGCTCATCAACCATGTGTTTTCCAGAATTTGTTTGCCCCAAAGAATCGAATAAGATCGGGGAACCCACTTCACTAGCGAAGTGATGACCAAAATGTGGAAAATACTAGGGGTTAAAAGAAAGCTCCATATTGCATATAGAGCTGCCTCAAGTGGTAGTGTAGAGCGTTACAACCAGTCCATTGTGAAAATCCTCAAAAAGTTTGTGAGTGAAACGGGTAAAGACTGCGATATAAAACTACCTCTAGTTCTAATGGCATTGAGAGCAACTCCAAGTAGTGCTACCAAGATGTCACCTTTTGAACTGATGACTGGTAGAAGAATGGTTCTACCTCAACATCTACTGCACCGTACATCAAACCAAAACTTGATAAACGCTGCCAATACACAGCAATATGTGGAGAACCTAAGAAAGCACCTGCAATATGCCTTTGCATTTGCTCAAAGGAACTTAGAGAAATCCTCAACTGCCACTAAAACCTATTATGATCTCAAAACGTCCAAAAAGGAATATGAAATAAATGATAAAGTTTATCTTTATAACTTTGGAAGAGATCAGGTTAGGGAGAAGAAATTTCTTCCATCATAGAAAGGTCCTTTTGTCATTACTGACAAAATATCTCCAGTGGCCTATAAAAATGATAGTTTCATAGCTAAATGTGTCCATATTAATCAGTTGTGAGCGTACCATCCTAGATCCCAACTACAAGTCATAGAGGGAGAATGAAATGTCCTATCCCCAAATGCACTAAAGAAATATTGTAGTTTAAAGATGCATAACTGATGAAGATAAGGGCTCAAAAATAATGGACTCTCCTCATAGAAGACTTTCTATGATGGATATCGTCAATACAATCACAAAGTACCACTGACTTTAAGCCAATTCAAATACATGTGTCCTACATCTATTTGAATTGGAAGGGTGAATTATGTCAGGGTACAGGTGAACAACATATATGTATGTGTATATATATATATATATATATATATATATATATATATATATATATGTATATGTTATTATACTAACATATATGTATAGAATAAGACAAAAGAATTTGTTTATATGTGAAGCCATATTCTAATCAGATATCTATTATAAGGTTACAATTCTGATGTCAGGAATTGACTTGAAACTCATGTAATCTGAATAAACATCTCAAAGCTTAATGCAGATAAGATGTCCCAAAAAAAAAACTTCAAAAGACAGCATTTGCTCCCTAGCTGGAAGTTAAAACTTCAAAACATTCTTTACCACATACAGTGATACACAGACACAATGTCTGAGAAATGGCTGGATTTCTTGTTTGAAACCTAATGAAATTCGTAAAATCCAGTCGCTCCGTCTGTGAGAATATTTGGATTTGCAAACATCTTCAAGGAATTGTAGTTTTTGGCCAAATACCAGATAGATGACCCCATGCAGTGATAAACTGAGGAGTTCTGTTTGAAACTTAATTAGACAGGAAAGACCAGAGTTTAGCTGAAGAAATGACTATGTGTCACCTATGTGCTAATTACCCCTGCTAAAACTAAATACACATAGAACATCAAATTTTCCAGACATATAAAATAGCAGAATGTATACTTAAAAAGTATACTTAAAAAGACATATAACTGATTTCTCTATAACTTTCAAAAATAATCAGGTAACACCTATATGTATATATATATATTATTATTATTATTATTATTATTATTATTATTATTATTATTATTATAATTATCAGGTATTTGTAGAGCACCAACAGATTCCGCAGCGCTGTAAACATAGTCGGTGTACAGGATAGCTTTGTAGGGGTCAAGTGGGTAGAGGGCCCTGCCGAGAGTTTCACTGTTGTAGTCGGCTCTTATGAAGCGATCTGTAAACATCTGGGCCCATAGGCTTACAATCTAAGGGGTTCAAGGGGAAAGCAATGGTGTTAGGAAAGGTTAGTGTTGGTTGTATGCATCCCTGAATAGTAGAGTTTTTAGGGAGTGCTTGAAGCTGTTAAAACTAGGGGAGAGTCTTATGGAGCGAGGCAGGGAATTCCACAAGATGGGGGCCAGTCTGGAGAAGTCCTGTAAACGTGAATGTGAGGAAGTAACAAGAGAGGAGGAGAGGAGGAGATCCTGAGCTGATCGAAGGGGACGGGAGGGAGAGTATCTAGAGACAAGTTCTGAGATGTAGGGGGGAGCAGTGCAGTTGAGAGCTTTATATGTCAGGGTGAGGATTTTATGTTTAATCCTAGAGGCAAGAGGAAGCCAGTAAAGGGATTGGCAGAGAGGTGCAGCAGATGAAGAGCGACGAGTAAGGAAGATGAGCCTGGCAGAGGCATTCATAGTGGATTGTAAAGGAGCTATGCGGCAGCCAGGTAGACCAGAGAGGATGGAATTGCAGTAGTCGAGGCAGGAAAGGATGAGAGAGTGGATTAAAATCTTGGTTGTATCTTGTGTAAGGAAATGTCTAATTTTAGCAATGTTTTTAAGGTGGAAGCGGCAGGCTTTAGCCAAGGACTGAATGTGAGGAGTGAAGGAAATATCTGAGTCAAGTGTGACCCCAAGACATTGGGCGTGCAGGGTAGGGGTAATGATGGAATTATCAACAGTTATAGAAATTTTGGGGGTGGAGACATTGGAAGAAGGGGGAAAAATAAGGAGTTCAGTTTTGGAGAGATTTAGCTTAAGGTAGTGAGAGGACATCCAAGATGAGATGTGAGAAAGACAGTTAGTGACACGGGTTAGTAAGGAAGGAGGTAGGTCTGGTGCAGAGAGGTAGATTTGGGTGTCATCGGCATACAAATGGTATTGAAACCCATGGGACTTTATTAAGGAACCTAGTGACGATGTGTATATTGAAAAGAGAAGGGGACCAAGGACAGAGCCTTGAGGTACCCCAACAGAAAGTGGTAATGGGGCAGAGGATGTTCCGGAGAAGGCTACACTAAATGTACGGTTAGTCAGATAGGAAGAGACCCACGAGAGAGCTGTGTCACAGATGCCAAAGGATTGGAGGTTTTGGAGCAGAAGAGGGTGGTCAGTGTCAAAGGCTGCAGACAGTTCAAGGAGGATAAGCAGAGAGAAGTGGCCTTTGGATTTTGCTGTAAGTAGGTCATTGGTAACCTTGATAATTGCTGTCTCTGTAGAGTGATGGGAACGAAATCCAGATTGCAGTGGGTCAAGAAGAGAGTTTAGTGTAAGGAAATGGGATAGATGTGCGTAAATTAGCTTTTCGAGGAGCTTTGAGGCAAGAGGTAGTAGGGAAATAGGGTGGTAATTGGAAGGGGAGGTTGGATCAAGGGAAGGTTTTTTGAGGATAGGTGTTACCAGTGCATGTTTTAGAAATGAGGGAAATATACCAGTGCTGAGGGAGAGGTTGAAAATCTGTGTAAGTATGGGGGTGAGGGTAGAAGAGAGGGAGGGGAGTAGCTGTGAGGGGATGGGGTCGAGGGGACAGGTAGTGAGGTGGGAGGACAGTATAAGGGCAGAAACTTCATCCTCATTAACAGGGGCGAAAGAGCTGCATTTTTGGATATTTGGGTTTTGGGTGATCATGAGCTTTTGAGGGGGTGGGAGATTGGAAGTATGTTGAGAGCTGATTTCACTTCTGATTGAGTCAATTTTGTTTTTGAAGTGGCTTGCAAAATCTTGAGCTGAGAGAGAGGTTGTGTTAGGAGGTGGGGGTGGGCGGAGAAGAGTGTTGAACGTGGAGAACAGACATTTAGGGTTAGAGGAAAGAGTAGAGATGAGATTAGAAAAATATTGTTGCTTATAAAGATTAAGGGCAGAATAGTAGGAGTTCAGGATGAACTTGCAGTGAAGAAAGTCAGCTGAACTCCGAGATTTCCTCCAATGTCACTCAGCAGTACGGGAGCATCTGCGTAGGTATCGTGTCAGAGGAGTATGCCAGGGCTGAGGATGAGAGTGTGGTTTCTGAGCTATGGTTGGAGGGGCCAGAGTGTCAATGACCGATGTAAGGGTGGAATTATACTGGCAGACAGATTGGTCAGGGCAGGAAAAGGAGGTGATGGATGAGAGGAGAGGTTTGAGAGAGCTAGCGAGCTGATGCAGATCTAGTGACTTAGTGCTTCTGTGAAGTTTGGTGTGAGGGGTAGAGGGAGGGGGAGTTGTAGGTAGGGAAGTAATGTTGCAAGTTAGGAGATGATGGTCAGAGAGAGAAAAAGGGGAGTTTGTAAAATTTGAAAGAGTGCATCGATAGGTGAAAATCAGGTCAAGGGAATGACCGTCTTTGTGAGTGGGAGAGTCAGTCCATTGTGACAGGCCAAAAGAGGAAGTCAGTTGAAGAAGTTGCATTGCAGAGGAGGCATTGGGATTGTCAAGAGGGAGGTTAAAGTCGCCAAGAATGAGGGCAGGGGTGTCTGAGGAAAGGAAATAAGGAAGCCAGGCAGCAAAGTGATCTAAACATTGAGTTGGGGAGCCAGGGGGCGGTATATGACTGCAACACGTATAGAGAGGGGAGAAAATAATCGAATCATGTGTGCTTCAAATGAAGAAATGTGAGTGAAGAGAAGGGCTGTATTTGTTGGGAGGTGCAACTAGAGGAAAGTAAAATACAGACACCACCTCCTTGTCTATTGCCAGACCTAGGAGTGTGGCTGAAATGGAGACCCCCATGTGACAGTGCAGCATCGGATGCTGTGTCTGAAGCAGAGAGCCAGGTTTCTGTAAGAGCCAGAAGGTTAAGAGAGTGGGAGATAAAGGGATCATGGATAGAAGTGAGCTTGTTGCAAACAGAGCGAGAGTTCCAGAGTGCACAAGTGAAGGGGGAGGGGTTTTTAGATGTAAGAGGAATGTGATTAAGGTTACCAGAGTTTAGTTTATGAAGTCTATTGAAAGGCACACAAGGATGTGAAAGGTTAGGAGGTTGTGAGGGACCAGGATTATGGGAGATGTCGCCAGCAGCTAGTATGAGCAAGAGGGAGAGTGACATGAGATAAGAAGCAGATTTTCAGTAATGAGACTGTTGTTTGGCTGAAGTGCAGGGGGGAGAGAGAGTATTTAGGAATAGGTAGAGTTCATGAGTACAAAAGTAAGGTGAGTATAAGAGAGATGGGCTAATGAACAGTGCAAGTGGAGAGGGAGAAGGAGTAAGTGAGTAATGTAGTTTGTTATAGAGACAAGAGGTAGCAAAAAGGATTATGAAGATATTGAGCATTATTCTGAAAGTGGGAACCAAGTAAACACATAAGACACAGTGTTACAGCAGCACTTGCAAAAGGATACAATGAGATAAATAAAACACAGTATTACAAGAGTACTTGCCTTGTGTCTTGCCACTTGCCCAATCCTTGTTCAATTCTTGTATAATTCTTAAAAATTAGTGCCTCACTTATAAAATGTTCACTTTGAAAATGTGAACATTTGCTATTGTTAAAAAGTAGACAGCCCTGTAAGCAATGCACACACCCCTGTGCAATGCACATCCCCAAACTAGTCTGAAATATATACAGGTAGGGCAGTCAGCTGAGTCCACTAAATTCAGTTAATTGCTATTCAAAGACAGTTGGTAAGGCCAATTGGAATGTTAGAATCTGAGATGAGTTAAGTAAACAGACAATAAAATTTGTAGGGGGTTAAAACTGTGACATAAGAAAACTATAAATTTTAGAGTTATAGCAAGTATTGATAAGGATTGAGCATCACATGGCAATTAAATGATTACTTTCTGTTATAATTTTTAAGCTAAACAACTAACATATTAAAGTTAATAAACATTAATTAAAACCTACTGACCTATATTTTCTCCAAAACGAAGTTTCATAATGTTCTAAAAGTTATATCTTTTATTCGCCGATGATGTCACGTTATACTGCCCACTATTTTCAGTACTGCATGCTCAAAATACTTAAACCAATAACTTTGTGTTTAAAGCGCCATTTTGAAACCTAGGTATTGTAAACGGATTGGTACAGAGCAAAGGATACCCACGGAGTGGGTTTGGAAAACAATTACATTTGCAGACAAGATTTCTGATATACGGTAGAGCTATGTTAATGAAATGCTATTGATAAAAAGCGTATTTGGGGTAGTTAGTTAGTAACAGGCATAGAAAATATTTACTTACAGTGGTCCTTTAACTAGACATTAGAATTGAGACATTGGGAAAAATCATTACAAAAAATGCAGGACTTAATTTTAACAGCCTAAGTTCATATGCTCAATATATATATATATACACAGAGAGACTTGGTGTAAAATGACAGAAAAGCAGGATTTCAATGCAGGGCCTTAATTCACGTACCAAAAAGAGAGACTTGGTGTAAAATGACAGAAAAGCAGGATTTCAATGCAGGGCTTTAATTCACGTACCAAAAAGAGAGACAAAAAGAGAGACTTTTTGTCTCTCTTTTTTCATCTGGGACATAATATATTAAATAAATATTCACTGTATTGAAAAATAAATACATTGATATATACAAATACTGACCCATTGAATTAAAGATAAACACATTTTTTGTTTTCCAGAAATCTAGTGAAAATTGCAGGAGGAAGACTCGCTAAGCAAAAGCACATGGCATATAGTGAGTACACGTGTGGTTGTCCCAATGGGAGGTGTACTGAATATGAGATATGCTGTGGTTTTATATGAATAAAGGGAAATAACCAAATGCTATTTTTAAATGGATTTTAAGCTAATAATTAGCAGTATAAATTACTTTGATGTGATATGACTATAAAATATTGATGTTTGATATCAAATTGTAAATTTGCTGTTATGCTAAATGAAATATAAATGCTAACAAGATAAATTTATTAATGCAATAAATTATAGTGTACATATTAAAAATATAAAATCTATAATCTTCTGTTAGCAGTATAAAATGAAACTGTTTGTCTGTCTGCTGCCCCCGATGGCCAAAATCCAGTATTACAGCCAGAAGGCCTTTAGCTGTTAAAAATGAAATTTCCCAGGGCCAATCCGATAAGACCTCCCAGGTATCCAATGAGAAGGGACAAGCTAGAAGGGCCAATCCGAGACAAGCTTCCGTTGTGCGCTTCCAATTTCACCAATGATGGTACAGAACAAAAAGGGGTGGGGTTATATCACATGATTTAACCCCAAGCATAGAGAGAAAGTGGGATAACTTTGGCTAACTTTTGCTAACTTTGGCTGGAAAACTTGTGACTGAAATTGGCTGTGTTTTGAAATACAGTTACTATAAGCAAATAGCTACCCTTACTTCTCCACATTGCAAAACTCAATTTTTGGTATTCTAAGGTGAAATTGGACTTGTTGAGAAATATTGGAAACTGAATTATCGATTTTGGTCATTTTGGGTAAAGTATTAAGAGGTTGCTAAATATAGGTAATTTTAAAACAAACATTCATTGTTGCTGTAGTTAATAAATTTAAAGAGCATATGTGTATTTTAAAACTAGTATTTCATAGCCTGTGTATTTTTTCTTTTTTTAAACTAATCATTAGTGCTAAGTAGTTTAACCTGGCAAATATATATATATATATATATATATATATATATATATATATATGTACAAAAGAAATATAGAGATGGTGCTATTAGAGTAAGGAGAAAAGGTAGGAGAACAATGTACAGTAAAATATCAGTGTGTCACAGATATTCTGACAATAGGTACACAATTCAATACTAAAACAGTTAAAGGAAAGGGCTGTGATAATAACCAGTGTAAAAAAGAAAAATAAATTAATATTATTATAAAAGGGAGTACATAGAACTGGGACCTATATACGGTCTAATAGAGTACAGTCACTTAGTATTATCGCAAAAATTCAGATAAAATCTTCTTGCAATCCGGTATGTGTCCCCCTAAGGGTATGCACTTACTTCAACTTTCTTTCTAGATTTGGAGCTTGTGTCTGTCTTGGTGTCCTGGTAGAAATGAACTTCCAATCTCGATCCCCGAACCATGCAAGAAAGTCAGAGAGAGATATATAGTGTAATACAGTTTATTGATATTACATATATATTAAGACAGACAAATGCAAACTCACATTTAAAAACCTCTGCAATAAGAGGTATAATGAAAGCATATAAACAGATAATCCCAAGTACAGTTTATGTTAAAATCAGTCCTAATAGTAGTGGGTCACTGTTCCAAGTTAAAAGTTCACAATAAAAGTGCCAGTATGCATAGAGGGCAATCCTTGCCCTGTATGAAACCTGACGCGGGTTCAATGTCTTTTCTTCCCTTCGTTGCTTGATCTTGGCTCGTGAGGGGGCGTGGCCTGATGACTCACGAGTGACCAATTGAGTCACGAAACACGTCACGCCATGCCCCCTCACGAGCCGAGATCAAGTAACGAAGTGCTACGGCACTGCTTGCCAAGCACCCAGATTCACTGGGAATTTTCCAACCAGCCAGAGTGGAATATTGAATACGAGTGAGTTTTTTACAACTACCGCTTATATGTACACACTTTGTATATGAACTGACACAAGCGGTTTTTTATGAGTGACGTTTTTAAGGAAGTTTATTTATGGAAGTTTTACATGTTTCATTTATGCCTTGTGTATCAAAATAAAAACACCCTTTTAAGAACTTTATGGTGTTTGATACATACATCTATTCAGCCCCTAAATTATTAACGTTTGTGAGAAAGGATTTCCTCCAAGATATACTTCACAGCCCCCCTTTCTAGAAGTGGTTAAGTTTCTGCCGGAGAGGTGAGGACTATTTTATGAGGAGTGAGAAACAGGTCGCAGACGCGAGGGGATTTGATTGCCTTCCTTAGTGGATATTCACCACTCAGAGTCTTATCTATACCTCATATGGTTGAGGTGGAATCACGTGAGTTTGCATTTGTCACCACATTGTAATTATTTTAACAAGTGTCTAGACATACTACACCAGGAGTTTTTTCTCTGCTGTGCACCCTTCCCTCTTCTAATTCCCCTCATTGTTTGTCTCCTGGCCTCGGAGTATGAAGGAAGTGCAGGCCACCATAGGGCAGAGAGGCTGCAACAGCTGTGTTAGAGGAGGAGAGACAAGTTTCTGTGAGGAATAAGAGGTTAAAGTGATTATAAACTCTCCCCTTTTTAAAATCAGATCCGGAATGTTGGTGATATTTTAGATGGAGTTTCATTCATCAGTTGTAACAAAGATGCGCTATAACTTACTTTTTAATATAGATTTAAATTTAAAATCTCCTGCGCTCCGCCGACCGCTTCTGAAGTTAAATTTTCTGTGAGCTAATGGTGAGCAAAAGTGCCATATGGGGAGAGTGTTGATTGGGCAACAATTCAAACCATTAGCTCACAGAAAAATTGACTTTTGAAGTGGGCAACGGAGCACAGGGATTTGAATTTTACATCTATATTAAAAAGTTAGTTGTAGTTCATCTTTATTGCAACTGATGAATTAAACTCTATCTTAACTATCATTAACATTTCAGATATGATTTTAAAAAGGGGAGAGTTTATTATAACTTTAAGTGGCTGTGAAATTAATAGGTTGCACATAGAGCTTGTTACATATAGACTATGCATTCTAAAGGGTACAATAGGGCTGTGGGGTATTAAAGGGACAGTCTAGTCAAAATTAAACTTTTATGATTCAGATAGGGCATGCAATTCTAAACAACTTTCCAATTGACTTTTGTCATTATATTTGCTTTGTTCCCTTGGTGGTATTTTTGAAAAGCTAAACCTATGTAGGCGCAAACTGATTTCTAAACCATTGAAAACCGCCTCTTAGCTCAGAGTATTTTGAAAGTTTTTCACAGTTAGACAGTACTAGTTTGTGTGTTATATAGATAACATTGTGCTCACTCCCGTGGAGTTATTTAGGAGTCTGCACTGATTGGCTAAACTGCATGTCTGTCAAAAGCACTGAGATAAAGGGGCAGACTGCAGAGGCTTAGATACAAGGTAATCACAGTGGTAAAAAGTACATTAATATAACAGTGTTGGTTATGCAAAACTGGGGAATGGGTAATAAAGGGATTATCTATCTTTTTAAACAATAACAATTCTGGTTTAGACTGTCACTTTAACAGGAGTGCAGTTAATTGAATCGAGAGGGTTATATCCGATACATTTTAGAGGTTTAACCTTGGTAGTGAGCAGAAAAAGACAGAGGGTGGGCCTGGGTTAGGCAAGACATTTCCAGCTGAAAAAATAAGTAAGGTAGTAAGAGAAAGAAGATGAGTAGTGTGTCTTAGGTGAGTGTCTAAGCTTAGTGTTAATGTAGCATGGTTGAGTGATGTGAGAAAGGAATAGAATTTGCCATGTGTGTTGTAGAGGAAAGAGTATAGCAGAGAAGGTGAGATATAAATAGTTGGATTGTGCTGGGTAATAGCAGTCACATGGTCCTAATTAACAGAGCTCATTAATTGGTGATAAAACCCAAGGCAAACAATTTATATTGCATCTTCTTATCAAAAGTGGAAAACAGACACAGAGAAGTCTATTTTGAAATATTTTTATTAAGAGTATTATTACATGAAAAAATACAAAGTATACAAATGTAAAAAATACATACTTGTCTCAGCTATATGGCAATTCGTTGTTTCTTGGAAACCACATATTATTTCTTATGCACATCCATCTAATACAAAGATTTGTAAAAAAAATGTCCTGTATGGATAGTATAAATCATTTGAACCATACTGATAATGTTCTATGTTTCCTACAGAATCCGTAGGTGTCAGAAATACAAAAGTCACATGGTGAATTGACCATAATCAGAAAACAAAACGAGGAAAAACGGAGAAGAGAAAAAAAAGATGTATGCTGCTCCACCAGACATCTGGTCCCTTATGTCAGAAGCTCTGATAGTCTCCACATTAGACAATTGGTCCACCTCTGACCATATCTTAATTTTAATTCTTAAAATCGGGGAGGGGGGGGGAATATTGCATTGAAATAAAAAAGGAGGAGGGTAAAGCAAAGTTTTTATTGTATAAGAAATTACTGAATATCTTGCATAATGCAATAAAACCCACACTTTAGGAAAGTTCTCTGTTGTGTCTTGAATCTGTGCAATCTGTTCAGACATTTTATAAAAAAAAGAATTTTACTTAAAGGGATATTCCAGCCAAAATTGGAATTCACATAAATGTATTTTAGTTTTGAATAGAAGCATAGTTGTAATATACATGGATCAGCAAAAATGCTTCTAAAAAAGCTACAGCTGTTTGAAAAGTGTATTTAAGTATGCACAGTGCACCAACATTTTAAACAAAGCACCTAACTGAGGTGCTTGTACCATCTAGTAATAACTCAGTTTTAATGATCCAAGCCCAAATGGCGCTCTGAGCAGCTGCAGTATTTAAAATGCTGGTGCACTGAGAATATCTAGCTATGCTTAACATGCACAGAAAAACACTAAAACAGCATTAACTTTTATTAAAAGCATTTTGCCAATGCATGCATATTGCAAATGTTTCTATTCAAAGATATAATTCATCTATGTGCATTTACATTTGGACTGGAATGTCCCAATATCTCGCTATGCAAATACTCATAGCAGTACAAGTTATTTTAATAAATTGGTTCAAATGAGTGTTACTTTTTCTAATGTGTTCCTGCAGCAGAGCTTGTTGGATTGTTAAGGTCTGGGCACTGTGTAATAGTTTCTTTAGGAAGATGGATATTCTATGCTATACACATGCTATCTTAGGATATTCCCAATACATATGTTTATACATACCCTCAGTCCCACAACCCCTATAGCATCATTTTGAACCATTTTTCTTAGTGTGAAAAGTTACGATGGGGAAAGATACCATCAAACAATGGTTTGATATTATTTTCTCTCATATCTGATCTGATTAGGTCTTTGGATGAATCATAAAGAATATTGTCCTATTTATTTATGTCATATTCAATACCTAACTCATTTTTCCATGTAATTATCAAGTTAGATTTACCATGACTTCTGGCAGTTTGAAGTGCCTGGTATAATTGAGTAATTACCTTTCTAGGTCTTGATTTAGAACTACATAAAACTTCAAGTGTAGTTGGAGCTCTCACCTGAGATTCAGAAATATAATTCCTAATTGTAGATGCTAATTGTAAATATACATACCAATGTAGTCCCAATGGATAAAGTTTATCTCGTAGTTGGTTAAATGTCAGAACTTTACCTTGCTCTACCACATCATTAACGCTATACAAGCCTTTATTCTCCCGTTTATCTAGAATGTTATTTGCTAAGAAAGGGTGTAAATATTTCAAAGAATTAGCGGAAATCAATAATAAAGATTTTAGTCAGCCAAGACCACATATGCATCGCAAAATTTACAGTGGGAAACTTGGTGTTGTGCTGTAATGTTGTCCTATGTGACCTTCATATAATATCCTTTGTGCAGTAAAAAACCCCTATGTATGATTTTATGTTGGTCCATCTGATTTTATTCTTCATCTTATGTAATAAAGATGTTTGTGGTAAGCTTTCTGCTTGGTAATAATCTTTAAGATTGTGTGTTCCTACTCTTCCCTATTGTCTATGTCTGGAGATTATAGATTGTGAAATCCTTGATTTTATATTACACCTTAAAAAAATCATTAATTTCTGACTATATATTTTCCAAATTTCTATCATAGCAAGGGAGAGGCTATGAAATACAATATTAATTTTGATTTCTGAACGGTGTCCATACCATGAGAATTTATGTTTCCTCCAAAGTTTGATCGGGCGGATTGAAGACCACAGTCTCAGAGGCAGTGGACCTTTAGACCGCTGCTTCATAACTACTGTTTCTGGCAAGCATGAAGGCTCACGCGGAAACAGGGGCATCAAGCTCCATTCAGGAGCTTGATATTTCGGCCCCTTAGGGACTTCATACATACTGCATTTACAATTTCCTTGACACTTCCCTCAGCATATGTTTTTTCTAATGTAAGTGACATAATATTAAATAACTATTAAAGATGTGTGTGTGTTTTCTTCAGAATTTATTTACTTTATTATTTGTTGTTCTAATATTTAATAAAAAAAATGTGCTGCATTTGCATTAGTAAAAGTGGAATTAAATTCCTAAAAACAAAAAAATATATATAAAACCAATTTGTCACATTCTAGTATATGCACAATTGTCTCTTGTCCCAATTGTCTATATATTTTGTGTTGAAGTTAATGGTACTTACAGCAAAAATGTATGCCTGTACCTGCTACAACAAGGGTGACAAACACTGTCTTAAAGAAGTCCAGAGAGTTTTAAAGAATCTGGCCCAAAATATTTAATATTGCCAAAGAGAACAAAGTTCCTAACTACTAATAACTAACACAGCTCTCTGGTTTTAATTTCTACATACTCAACAAACTTCCCTCTATACTTCTCTCATAATTTACACCTTTCATTTTATATGACTGTCTTCAAGGCCTCATCTAATCTGTGATGCTTTTTTTCATCACATTTTCAGACACTCCCCTAAATTTCATCATTTTTAATACTCTCTGAAACTTTACTTATTTAGATGAGCTTTTTGCTTAACCCTTTAAAAGGTGTCACAGATTTGATGTAGAGAAGAATAACCCCTCTTAATGTGTCACATATACAATCCAGGAAATAGTTACTTCTTTGAGATACAGAAAATAATAAGGTTTACAAAATGGTACTGGAATCTATAACATAAAATAAACCATAGGACAAGGACTGAATTTGAGAACGAAAGTTTTAACCATTAGAAAAGAAAATTTACTTAAAGGGACAGTCTAGTCACAATTAAACTTTCATGATTCAGAAAGGTCATGCAATTTATAAACAACTTTCCAATTTACTTTTATCATCAAATTTGCTTTGTTCACTTCATATTCTTTGTTGAAAGCTAAACCTAGGTAGGCCCATATGCTAATTTCTAAGCCGTTGAAGGCCGCCTCTTATATCTTTGAATTTTGACAGTTTTTCATAGTTAGACACTGCTAGTTCATGTGTGCCACATTGATAACATTGTGTTCACTCCTATGGAGTAATTTGTGAGTCAGCACTGATTGGGTCAGATGCAAGTCTGTCAAAAGAACTAAGATAAGGGGGTTGCATTCAGAGGCTTAGATACAAGGTCATTGCAAAGGTAAAACATTTATTTATATGACAGTGTATACAAAACTGGGGAATTGGTAATAAAGGGATTATCAAGTAGACTGTCCCTTTAAACCTACCAAGTTAACAATCTGAAAACCGATCTAAAATAGGAGTACAGTGGGGCAAAAAAAGTATTTAGTCAGCCACCAATTGTGCAAGTTCTCCCATTTAAGAAGATGAGAGAGGCCTGTAATTTTCATCATAGGTATACCTCAACTATGAGAGACAAAATGTGGAATGGGCCAACATACCAGCAACAGTGTGTGACAACCTTGTGTAGACTTACAGAAAACGTTTCACCTCTGTCATTGCCAACAAAGGATATATAACAAAATATTGAGATGAACTTGACCAAATACTTATTTTCCACCATAATTTGCAAATAAATTCTTTCGAAATCAGACAATGTGATTGTCTAGATTTGTTTCCACATTTTGTCTCTCATAGTTGAGGTATACCTATGATGAAAATTACAGGCCTCTCTCATCTTAAGTGGGAGAACTTGCACAATTGGTGGCTGATTAAATACTTTTTTGCCCCACTGAATATAATTATGTATAATTTTGTTATTTTGCTTTAACCAGTGATAATACTATTCTGTGCAGGTTATGTAAATAATCAGCATATAACACTGTGCATAGAACTGAATAACAAATAATTGAATCAAATGTCACTACTTCCCTACAATACTGTACTGGGGACAGCACATACTGAATCATCAGAAAGGAAAGTTTCCGTGTCATTATATCTATGACATCTAGATTTTCCTATTTGTAGTATGACATATGCCCTCAACATATATTAACTATGGTGTTTAATATGTGTCTATCACACACCTATATTTAAAAAAGTGAACTACCAAGGCGTATTTTTAAAAATAATGTCAGATTGAACCTTTCTCACCATTAGAGGTAGATGTAAAACTTTGGACTATGTCAGGAACATTTTGCTGGCAAATTGGAGCCTAAAATCAAAGATTAGAGCAATAGCAAAATGATAAGAACTGTTTAGGGAAATTGCATTCTGGTAGAAGTCTGAAGAGCTTCCAGATAAATTTAGCCAAATAGGTTAAAAAGTTATTCACACTGTAATAATGCACATGGACAGTAACGCAACAGTGACCAAGTGAAATGGTTTCTTATAAAATAAAAGTATAAAAATGCGAATAAATATAATTATAATTATGCTTTATAAAGTAGAATGATATCAGGGCTTTGCCAGGGAAATATTGCAGGTTTATACTAGTGAAACATTAATATGCTTTACTAATTAAACTGACACTCAAGTCAAAATTAAACTTTCATTATTCAAAAAGAGCATGTAGTTTTAAACAACTTTCCAATATACTTCCATTAAAAAAGTGCACCGTCTTTTTATATTTAAACTTTTTGAAGCACCAACTCCTACTGAGCATGTGCAAGAATTCACAGACTAAGCATATATGCATTTGTGATTGTGGCTAATCGCTGTCACATGGTACGTGTATGCATTTGTGATTGGCTGATGGCCGTCACATGGTACAGGGGGAGTGAAAATAGAAATAACTTTTAAAATTGTCAGAAAAAAAATCTACTATTCATTTGAAGTTCAGACTAAGTGCTATTACATTGTCTTGTTATCTTGCATGTGTTGCTTATGCAAATCTACTGTGTTGACTGGTCCTTTAAAGGGATACTAAACTCAAATTTTTCTTTAATGATTTAGATAGAGCATGCAATTTTAAGCAACTTTCTAATTTACTCCTATTTTCAATTTATCTTCATTCTCGTGCTATCTTTATTTGAAAAGCAAAGATACAAAGCTTAGGAGCCAACCCATTTTTGGTTAACCACCTGGGTAGCACTTGCTGATAGGTGACTAAATGTAGCCACCAATAAGCAAGCACGATCCAGGGTGCTGAACCTAAAATTGGATGCCTCCTAAGCTTTGTATTCCTGCTTTTCAAAAGATAGCAAGAGAACAAAGAAAAATTGATAATAGGATTAAAATAGAAAGTTGCTTAAAATTGCTTGCTCTATCTGAATCATTGAAGAAACATTGTGGGTTTAATATTCCTTTAAATAAATGTTAGCAGACCCAGCAACTCTACCTCCACTCAACAGTCAGGAGGGATCCTAATTTGAAAGATTAAAGGTCCAGTCCATTTTTATTGTTTAAAAAGATAGACAACGCCTTTGAATAACAAACATTGTTATATTAATATACTTTTTAACCTCTAAACCTCTAAATTTCTGCCTGTTTCTAAGTCCCTGCAAGCCTCCTTTTTCTCAGGGCATTTTTTATTGATTTTCACTGTAAGACACACTGCTTAGTCATGTTTGCCATATAGATAACATTGTGCCCACTCACGTGGAGTTATTCATGAGTCAGATTAGCTAAAGTCTGTAAACAGCCATGTGATAAAGAAGCAGTCAGCAAAGGCTTAGATACAAGGTAATCACAGAAGTAAAAAGTATAATAATATAACCATGTTTGTTATGCCAAAGTGGGTAATGGGTAATAAAGGGATTATCTATCTTTTTAAACAATACAGTTTTGCACTACATAGCCAATATATAAAATAAGTGTAATACCCAGGTATGTAGTAACTGTCACAAGGTACCATATAAACAGGAGCATTAAAAGTAAACAACAAATAAATGACAGCTTAAGACAGTAGAATGTTTGTCACAAAGATACTGGCACAGCACATACAATACATTTGTATGGGGATATAATGTGGGAGGACAGTGTTGTCTGTCACAGTTTTAGCTGCACATAAATTCTGCTTTACATCTCAGGTGTAAATTTAAGCTAAATTCCCATAGCATATGTTATCGCAATTAAAGTGAGCACAAAGCGCTGTTTTTTCTGAACATTGGCATTTCTACACAGGATTGGTTATTAAGCAAGAACAGGTCTAACGAAAGGGTTCAGTGCCCCAGAAACATTACAGTGATTTGTTTTATTGAAATAGATTATTTTGTTGTAAGTTCAGTGAGAAAGTTTATTTTTGATAATAAAAAGCATTATACATTTTGTGCCAGATTACAAGTGGATCTCAAATGTATTGCACGCCGCAAACTAGCAAAGTTGCCCGTTTACAGGCGCGAGATAAATTACCACCCATTACAAGTGGCTGTTTATTGCTACTGCAAACTCGTGGTAGCATATAAGCGCTCAAAAAATTAAACAAAGGTCAGACCTCTGGTAAAAAAAATAAAGTGCCCATCTTGGCCCCAAATTATAGTATAGTTTAGTTTGTATTAATAAAAAATAAAAATAAAAAAAATCTGCCACTATACAGTTTTCGGAGGCTACATTTGGCAGCTGTGGGGTGTTTGAAAACAAAATGACACTGAAAAGCGCCTTTACATTGCGGTCTATTGGAACTGTGTGATCCCAGTAAAAAAAAAAAAAAGGAATATGTTTATAAACATATATATTTAAAACTGCTCCCCATTGCTGCACAACTTACCCCCTTTGTCTCACGGCATGAGAAAGAGGCTCCCGTGGAGTCTATAGAAGCGCGCTCTATTAAGCGCAAAGCTTCAATGCAACGCAAGCTCTGGTATTATGAGTGGAACGCAAATATCGCGTTTGCCTTAGCACAATTTTGCACTCCACTCATAATCTAGCCCTTTACTAATACAATGGCAGGTTAAAAAATACTAATATATGAGCACAATCCAAAATATAATAGGACATTTAAGAAGAAACTTAAGCCTAATTTTATAAACACGAAAAAACAATTATATGAGCAATGTTCCCAAACTTGTATGAGGAGGGGGGTGTTATGTTTTTACAGGGGTTAACACATAGAGCTCAATTTATTAAGCTGCGTATGCAGCTTTGGAGGCCCTTTGCCGATTGTTAAAGGGACAAAATTGGAATCCACATGGATGCATTTCAGTTTTGAATAGAAGCATTTTTTTAGTATACAAGTATTAGTAAAAATGCTTTTAATAAAAGCTTTAGCTGTTTAAAAGTGTATTTAAGTATGCACCGTGCACCAGCATTTTAAACACAGCACTTGCTCAGAGAGCCTAAGCTGCTTGTACCATTTGGTAATTACTTAATTTGTTAATTGCTGACATGATACAAGCCCCACTGGTGCTCTGAGCAACTGCCGTATTTAAAATGCTGATGCACTGAGAATATTTTGCTATGTCTTACATGCACATGCAGAGAAAAATGTGAACACTAAAACAGTGGTATCTTTTGCTAGAAACATTTTTGCTGATACATGTATGTTGAAAATATTTTTCTATTCAAAGATGTAATTCAATGTGTATGTGTATTTAAATTTTGACTGGAATGTCCTTCACCTTGAGTGCTAACGACGCTCTGAGCTATCGCAAATTGTCTCAGTCAGGTTCTAACGACGGCTCAGAGCCGTCACTAGCACTCTCCCACCTTGAGGGAGATCTGGGGTCTCCCACCACTCCTACACCGGCGATCTGGCCTGCATAGTGACAGGCATTGCCGGGGCTTCACGTTTCGTGTGGTGACATCACGTGCAATGACGTGATGACGTCACCACGCAACTTTATTTAAAAAATACAATAGACAGTATAGGGAAATGGGGCGTGCTGCTTAGAAGCCTGTATCTCAGGCATCTAAGCAGCTACAGACCTCAAGACCCACCGTTGGAAAGGTAATCGCCTAACCTTTCCAACGGTATAAGTTTTGGGGATCTGAAAAAATAAAAAAGTTAAAAAAATATATATTTAAAAAAATAAAAAACCCTCAAATCCAGCTTAGCACCCAGATGGGAAAGTGCTTTGCACTCAAAGGGTTAAGAAGCAGCAGTCATCAGACCGCTGCTTCCGAACCTGCACACCAGGTCTTAGATGTTGGATTAAAATAACCCCAGACACGTTTGCCTGGGGTGATTGACAGCCCCTATTTGCTCGCCATTGGGCTAGCGTGAGCAGGGGGCAGCATTGCACAAGCAGGCGCTTTCGCAGACGCAAACTTTCTCCATTCGGTATTTAATAAATGGGGACCATAGTTCTGTGTAATATAGCACATTGAAACATTTTAATATTGCTGTTTTATGTCCTTTGGAAGTTATTAGTTCCATTGAAAGACCATATGCTAAATCACTCAGTTGTATTAATTTATTTTAAAAATGAAAGTAAAAAGAGCATAGTGGGTCAGAAGATACTCATAGCAGTTTCCACACAGCCTCCTTCACATCCTTGTTCCTAAGGCAGTATATAATGGGATTAAGTAATGGAGTAATAATTGTGTAGACTACAGATACCAGTTTGTTATAGTTAAATGAATGAGCTCTGCTGGGTCTAGCATACATGAAAAGAGTAGCTGCATAAAATATAACAACTACTACTAGATGGGAAGCACAAGTAGAGAAGGCCTTTAGTCGACCCCTGGAGGTTGGAATGTGGAAGATAGTGATAAGAATACACGTGTAGGAGATGATTGTTAGTGAAAGTGGGACAAGAAGAATAAATAAAGCAAGGATAAAATCCACAAGCTCAGCCACTTTCATGTCTGAACAGGACAGGTTGAGTAACGGAGAAATATCACAGTAAAAGTGATTAATGAGACCAGAATGGCAAAAATGTAAACTTGAGATGTAGTAAATCTTAATCACAGATACAAGAAATCCAGTGAGCCAGGAGCCACAAGCTAAAAAGAAGCAGAGTTGCCAGCTCATTATGGTGACATAGTGCAAAGGGTGGCAGATGGCAACATAACGATCAAATGCCATAACAGCCAATAGAACACATTCTGTGCAGACCAATGAACTGAAGAAGTAAAGCTGTGACATGCAAGAAATGAAAGAAATGTGCCTGCTCTCCATCAGGAATATTGACAGCAGTTTAGGGACAGTGACATTAACATACCATAACTCCAGGAATGACAAGTTACCCAAGAAGAAATACATAGGTTTATGCAGCTTGGAGCTGCTCCAAATACTTCCAATTACAAACAAATTCTCTAAAAGGGTCAGTATATAAGCTAAGAAAAAAATGAAAAAAAGTAGGATCTGAACAGGCCATGAAGTTGGAAATCCTAAGAGAACAAAGCTGCCAATGATTGTGGTTATGTTTCCACCTTCTTCCATTATCCTCTTATATCAAGTCAAGTTATATCCTGTTATGTATAAAGAATGCATTTTACTGAAATGGGATTATAAAGTTTGCTTTAATTTACTAACAACTATTTATTTTGAAATTTGTGTGGGCTTTATTGTACATACATAATTAAAGCTTGATCACAGTGAAAGTAATTTAAATACAAAAAGGAACAGTGTATTGTAAATAGTTTACCCTTTAATGACATTACAATCATTTGTTATACCAGCAGCAGAGAATAAAATGTACAAAAAACTGTTCCTTTAGCTTTAATTTTGTATATGAAATTGGTGGTTTTGTTAGTTTAAGCCACAATTAAAATTGGCTGATCTTGCAAGAGAATCAGATCTCTTTATCTTATCACTTTCTATACACACAAACCCTTCCTTATCTTATTTCTGTCTGTATATCAAAGCCAAATATTTAGAGAGAACAATTTAAAATGAACATTTAAAATTATTTCTCTCCCAGCCCCTACTGGGAGTTTAATTTCTTCTGCTTGACTATATTTAAATAGCATTTCTATAGCCAATACTTAAGTATTTAAGTTTTCAGTATAAATGGGGATACCACAGACAAAAACAGACAAAAAAATGGTAAAGAAGATATTTGTAAAAAAAGAAAAAGAAAGAAAGAATACACACCAGTAGGTACATTGGAAAACTGGAAACAAATTAATGAGGAAACATTTACAGTAGTTTGTCCCTTTAGGGGCTGGTACTATGTCTGGTAGTTCTATAACATAAAATCAATTCAAAATCAAGGTATTGTGTGGCAGCTCTACATTGGATGTCTTTCTATACAGGTTTTCAAGGTAGAAAAATATGCCAGGGAAAACATAAAGGCATATATATATATTTATTTAGATGAAATTTCACATTCTTAATAGTTGAGAGAGCCATGGAATTCTGGGTAATATGAAGAGTCTGGAGGAAAATTACTATAACAGAGGGGAATCAGAGCATAAACTCACTTGTAATGTTCTGTTCCTAAAGAACAGTGTTAGGGGGTCCTGGACTGGTTTTCTTTTACTTCTAATCTGATTTGAGAATGTGTAATTATGAAATGTATAGAATCCAATGTTCTGTTTGAGCAGGTGAAAGAGACATCACAGATTCATATATAGAAAGTAGAAAATGTACACTATAGACTTGGCCTCAATAACAATTTCTTTATTAAATGAAATGTGTGTCCAATAAGTGAATATAAAAAAAATATAAAAAAAGCAGATAGTAGAATTAATATTAGATTACCACAAAGTACGTGAAAAAAAGTGAAATAAATGGATGTGAAAAAAGAATGATATGAAAAGGATTTAGCTGCAGAAAGCAGTGGGAATAAAGTATTACAACCAAGGCTTCACCTGATAACTGTGGAAAATTCTTTTCTTAGAAATGGTCTATTTAACAATATTTTGTTGGTTCAGGCATTATACCTGCTTTAGTTTATTTGTATTTAACAAATGTATTGCCCAGATTATTTTATTTTACAGAGCCAGACTAAGAAATGGCTTGGTTTGTCACATATTAGCAGCAATAAAAAATAACAGTTAATATCTGGTTATATTTATCACTCTACAAAAAAAATAACACAAAAAAAATATAATATTACCTGTACCAATTTATATGTCAGATATCACATCCTCCATTGCTTGAGCTTTAAAATAGCTATGAACACAATTTTGGCAACAGCTGAATATCTGCTACAATACCCTATGCAGCAGCACTATTTATTCCCAGTTACTTCTTGCGACAGTATGAGGTAAGTGAGCATTTATTGGATGCAAGTTGCTGTTGTTTTGTTTTTGTTTTCTCTCTCCAAAGAATGGTGATGAATTTCTAACTTATGACACAGATTAATTCTGGAAGTTAGAAGTTTGATTTATTTAAAGGGATATTAAAGTATAAACATTCTGATCAAACATATTTAAAAAAAAAAAATTCCTACTATGTATTTGAATGGCGTCAGAGTTGCACACCAGGGGGCCGATTTATCAAGCGCCGTATGGAGCTTGATGCCCCTGTTTCTGCGCGAGCCTTCAGGCTCGCCGGAAACAGCAGTTATAAAGCAGCGGTTTAAAGACCGCTGCTCCATAACTAGTCCATCTGCTCTGAGGCCGCGGACAGAAATCAACACAATCGAATATGATTGGGTTGATTGACACCCCTGCTAGCAGCAAATCTGCAGGGGGCGGCATTGCCCGAGCATTTCACAAGAACTGCTGGTGCAATGATTAATGCCAACAGCGTATGCTGTGGGCATTTATTGATGTGCAGGGGACATGATACCCTACTTTGTATCATGTCCGCTTGCACTATGTTAAATCTACCCCCTGGCCTGGTCCTTGTGTAGCACCAGAACAGGATGCAGCCAGTGATTAAAGGGACGCTGAACCCAAATTGTTTTCTTTCGTGATTCAGATAGAGCATGCAATTTTAAGCAACTTTTTAATTTACTCCTATTATCATTTTTTCTTCATTCTCTTGCTATCTTTATTTGAAAAAGAAGGCATCTAAGCTTTTTTTTTTGGTTCAGATTCTGGACAGCATTTTTTTATTGTTGGATGAATTTATCCACCAATCAGCAAGGACAACCCAGGTTGCTCACCAAAAATGGGCCAGCATCTAAACTAAAATTCTTGTATTTAAAATAAAGATAGCAAGAGAATGAAGAAAATTTGATAATAGGAGTAAATTAGAAAGTTGCTTAAAATGTCATGCTCTATCTGAATCATGAAAGAAAAAATTTGGGTTCAGTGTCCCTTTAAATCATATGTATCTGCTCCTGATCAATTAATTGCCCATAGTCTTATCAGAAGTGATACTGGACCATACCAGGTGCATGACTTTGACAAACCAGAAGGCTAAACATATACAGGTGTATTCTAATTCTTTAGAAAATGTTACCAGTACATAAATACTTTAAAGTCTTAGGGAGTTTGTGTAGATACATCTTAAGAAAAGCTTTTTTTAAATAATTATAAAATTGGCTGTCATTTAAGCACAGTAACTGGGAAAACTGTCCATAAAGAGTTGAGCGGACATTAAACACTAGGGGCTGATTTAACAAAGTGCGATCGGACATGATCCGCTGTAGCGGATTATGTCCGCCACACATCAATAGCAGGGGGTGTCAATCAACCCAATTGTATGCGATTAGGTGGATTGATGTCTGCCGCCTCAGAGGAGGCGTACGAGTTAAGGAGCAGCGGTCTTAAGACCGCTGCTTCTTAACTCCTGTTTCCGGCGAGCCTGAAGGCTTGCACAGAAACAGTTACATTCAATCGCCCATATGAGATCTTAGTATTAAATGTTTAATTATGTGTAGAACAATTTTGGAGTATAGTGTAGAATAAAGCGTTATTAAAGGGACTTTAAGCCCTGTGACTTTGACATTTCACATAGCCATTCCCTAAGCATCATGTCTGTCCCTAATTGCCCTCAGCAGAACAGATTAGATAAGGAAAACCGAGGTTTCAACATGGCAGCACCCATTACTTTTTAAAAACTAAAGAACTTTATAGAAAAAAACGTATTTATTCAGCATTTAAACAACAAATTTTTGGCTCTCGATACACCTTTTTGACATTGGAGTAATCGCAATCCAAACACTAACGCCATTTACATATTTGCAAAATATTGGAGCAGAGAAGAGCAGATAATTCACACATAGGATGCATTGACAGCATTGACTTTGGCGATGACAATCAATCTGACCAAAAGTTATTGATTAAAAATCAACAACAAAATGGGCACATCTAATTAAACAGCCAAAGTCACTTGATAAATGCTTAAAGGGACAGTATACACTTATTTTATTTTAACTGCATGTAATAGGTACTAATATAAAGAAGAATATGCACATATACTGATCTAAAAAATCCAGTATAAAACCATTTAAAATTTACTTAGAAGCTCCCAGCTAAGCACTGTTATACCCACGGAAAGTGGTTCTATAGCAAAAAAACTGACACTCTCACCTCCCCCTGCATATGAAAAGACTCTTTACACAAACAGGAGCAAGCTGGAGTAGGTATACATCAGTATTCTCCTAAAACTTTGGGGCTTGGTTAGGAGTCTGAAAATCAGCACAATGTTATTTAAAAATAAGCAAAACTAAAAAAAAAAAAAAGAAAAAAGCTGTATGGGCTATATAAATGGATCATCTACAAAACATTTATGCAAAGAAAAATCTAGTGTATAATGTCCCTTTAACACTTACAGATCAAACAGTAACATACATTGGCCAATTATATGTGCCTTCTAGGACCAGTAATACAAGATGGCGCAGCTCATGCCAACAACAGCAACAGAAGGTTTTAACAACAATTTATTTGCACCAAATAACAAACTATATTTCGTTCAAAATGTGTGTGCAAAAATATGAATAAAATATCTGCAATATATTGCCAGATGTAAAATCAATAGATAAAAATACCAATGTACTGTATATCTATCAGTAAATTACATTAAATATATTTTAATAAAAATAAACATCATTCTGTCAAATTGCAAAAAACACTCACATGTACTCAATTAACCCTGTTAACCCCACTATAAAAGGCAACACTCACTGATAGGGACTGTTTTGCATGTTTGTCATGTTTTCAATGTTTCTGATTGGTTGTCAAGTCCATAGGGATGTCATGTAACTAAAAATACACAATTTTGGATTCTGGTGTTTGCTTTGTTTGGTGTATTGATTCCTGTGTTTGTTGATCGACAGCCATTATTAATCTTAAAGGATCATTAAAGGGGCATTTAACTGTTGTGCACAACAACAGTAGCATGGTTACTACTCACCATGCTATTGCATTTCCTCCTGTACCTGCAGCTCTTTCTTTAACCCCTTGACCCATTAAGACGTATATATACGCCATGGGGTACAAAGCCCATCACACCACATAACGTATATATACTTTGCAACTTCAGGAAGCTTCAGCAGTCTCGACTGTAAAGTGACATATGAGACTGTTGTTCCTGAGGCGCAGGCAATCTGTCCTCATATGGTAACAGAGCACGATTGGTGTTCCGTTACCAAATGAGTGCAGATATCCATATCATTACAGACAGTGACACATTCTGTGTCACTGTTAGTACCGATCTCCTTCAGTGTCAGTGAGAGATCTCCTTCAGTACCAGTGAGAGGAGCTAAAGGGAAGGAGGGAGGTGGGTGGGTGGGCAGCAAATAGGTGGAGGGAGAAACGGGCAGGGCCCTAACACTGCAGAAAATAAAGTTTGGAAGATAGAGGGAGGAAAGGGATGCTACACTAGAGAAAAATGGGGAATCAGGTTGCAGGACCTTACAATTGTGATCTCAGGGAATGGGGGGGACACTACACTAGAGAAAAAAAAGAATAAATAATAAATACATTTTAAAAATTAAAATGTATACCAAACTGGGATCTGGCAGGCAGCTACCAGTACCTAAGATGGAGGACATCATTAGGAGGGGGGAGGTTTAGAGAGCTGTTTGGGAGGGATCAGGGAGGTGGGATGGTAAGAGGGGATCCTACACTGCAGAAAATAAATAAATGTAGACAATTAATTTATGCAAAAATAAAATAAGCCCTAAAACTGAATACTGGCAGACTGTATGCCAGGACCTAAGATGGAGGTGAGAAGTATGGGTGTTGGGGGGAAAGAGCTGTTTGGGAGAGTCTCACGGAGGTGGGAGGTTAATCCTTATACTATATTAATATAACCTTTTCCAGCTAACTAACCCCTTCACTGCCAGGAATTTTAGAAGTATGGTGCATGTCTGCAATTAGTGGCCATGTATGTCTGCTATTTCTGAACAAAGGGGACCCCAGAGAAGCTTTTACATCCATTTGTGTAATGACTGCACAAGTGGTATGTAAATAATTTCAGTGAGAAACGCAAAGTTTGTGAAAAAGCCGTTCTCTTATTTTAACTCATTACAGAATCCAGCTGCTAAAGCTCTGCATTTATACTGGACACCACCATCTTGTAGCTCTTGTATTGTTACACCCTGTAATAGGAGCAGTGCATTTTCAGAGATCTGCCTTTTGACAGCTGCACTTTGCATTTCAGTTTAGTTCACATAATAGAGAGCAGAAGCATTACATTTTTGCAGTTTTTTGCACAGTTTAGAAGATACATGACAAATATAAGCTCCAAGATAGATTGTGATTGAGGCCTTAGGGTTCAATAGCTTTGATCTCTTGATCTCTTAGCCCATTTCAAATACCAAATATTTACTGTTTATGTAGGACTTTAATGTTAACGTTTTTTCAACATTATTTAAATAATACAAAACAAAATCACGACAAACCAGCTTTGTTAAAAAAATAATTATATATATATATAGAAACTTTCATGAAAAAAAGAGGCACTCACAGGACTTAGTTAACACAAAATTTATTAATAGTTCATTAATTCAGTCAGTCAACGTTTCGGTCCTCGCAGGGATCTTTGTCAAGACTGTCTTTCCTGGTTATCACCAACATGAAACATCCAAGTCCGCGCAACTCCGCCCCTACTCAAATCACCATAGAGATGGCGAATGTGAAATTCAAAATGACAGTTAACAATCAGTCCATTAATTTCCTTGACTTAACAGTTTTCAAGAATATAGACAGTCTCGGTACTACTTTATATCATAAACCAACCGTCCGAAACTCTATATTTAGGGCAGACAGCTGCCATCCCCCAGCCCTTCTGAAAGGTATAGTGAAATCACAGTTCATCAGAACCATGCGCAATAACTCTAATGCCACCACTGGGGTCTCCCAGTTGTTGGGAGTGGGTGAGAGATTCCGTGATAGGGGTTACAAAATGTCAGTGATCCAGGATACTATGGCGGCTGTGTCTACATTAACACAAACTGAATTAATTGCACCTACACCCAAGAGGGACACGAGCAACAAATTAATTATGTCAACCACGTTTACTCCAGCAACCAAGAATACAGGCCAAATCCTCTACCAACATTGGCCCATAATGTCCTCTGACCCGAAACTACCATTCACGCAGCATTTACAACCTATGGTAGGTTTCAAGAGGGGTACCAACCTCAAGGACCTTCTAATGAAAACGGACCCCAAACAATGTTACACATCCGGTACCACACGAAACATCAAGGGCTCCTATGGGTGTTTGGTTTGCACGACTTGCAACGGTTTAGTAGGCACTAGAACATTCCATCATCCCCACACAAACCGGAGTTTTACTATTAAACACTCCATTACGTGTAGTACTACACACGTAGTGTACTTGTTATTTTGTCCATGCTCATGTTTTTATGTGGGTAAAACGCCTGGCACATTTCGCGAGCGCATGGCAAACCACCGGCATGCTATAAGAACTGCATTAAAACAGGGCGATTCTGAACAGCCTGTGGCACGCCATTGCGCCAACAAAGGCTATGCTGTTTCCTCGATTCGTTATATTTTGATTGATCATATACCCCCCTTGGACCGGGTGGAGACCGGAATAAACAACTCCTCAAGTGTGAGGCCCAGTGGATGTTTAGATTGGGCACGATACAGCCTGGAGGGTTGAACACCATGCCAGACTTTAAGAGTCTCTTATGACCCTCATGGGTAGTGCTACACACTGGGGGTATGATTTAGGGACACTGTGGCTCTGTTTTAGTTCCATGCTTCACCTTTCCTTATAGGGGAGGGGGGGCATGTTACTTACGGCACTATGGAGTGGTGGCATTCTGCTCCCATCTCCTTTAGTGGAAGCCTGGCCCTTCTATTTCAATTACCCATTCTTGCACCTACCATCCATCCCGTGGGCATAATGGAACACCCCTTAATATACATACCTCCTTGGTACACCACTGCTGTTTGTTGGACAGTCTATTCTAAAATTGATGTCTACCTTGGTTGGACTTGAGTGGGCACATAATGAATATATAAGCCCACAATCTGTTATCCACTTATTGTAACCAGGTGTTTCTCATTCTATACATTATTTTAGGCTGACCTTAAACATATGTGACTCACCACGTACTTGTAGGTATTGTGTATATATGGATACTGCCACGCTGACCTGATATTGATGGATCCCCCTTTGTTATATGTCCGATCATATGCCACAATTGATATCTAAAATTTACACTCCTGGCTCAAATGCTGCCAATAGTGTGGCTATTTCACAAGCAGATGCTTCTCAGCATGCTTTTTATGGTTCTTTATATACAATCCTCTATGTATCTATTACTAATATGCTACATTATTACTAGTTCTAGCTCCGCAACAATGCTCAAATGTTACTTTGATCCACTAGTTATATATAATCCTCTATGTATCTATTACTAATATGCTACATTATTACTAGTTCTAGCTCCGCAACAATGCTCAAATGTTACTTTGATCCACTAGTTATAAGCCTGTATAACTATTTGCTGTTTTTAGTCCAATATCATCTTATTTTTATTTTATTATGCACATATTAAGATCGTGTATTCCCCTTTTTTTCACACTGCTGCTAACACTCTTACCTTTCCACTAAGCAGCATTGTTTACTGTTACTATGACAACCATCTCTATGATAATCTGTGTACACACACAACACGAGTGGCTTGATTATTATATAGTATGACAAGCTCATGCACACTTAGACTCTTTGATTTTGCCTCACGAATTGTACAAAAAGATTAACTTAGGCTAAATTAAGTTATTGTTTTTTGCCATGTTAATTTATATTGATTTTCTATAATTGCCGAAAACCGGAAGTGATGTATCACAACTTCTGTTCTCTGCCTTCACGGTGGAACACAATGTGCGTTCCACACTCGAAACCTTTGGCGCACTTTTGGAGGGCACAAGGTTTGTGTTTGTTTGTTATCATACACACTATAAAAGGTTTGATTTATGTCTTGTTTGTATGCTGATGAAAGGGTTGTGAACCCCGAAAATGTTCCAACATTAAATTGTTTTTCTTGTGAAAGTCCTGTGAGTGCATCTTTTGTCTACATATATATATATATATATATATATATATATATATATATATATATATATATATATATATAACTTAAATCACAATTGTAAGCTATATAATCTCCAAAATGTTCTATGATTCTAATTAAAATGGAATTGTATTTCCGGCTCAATCAACTTATTAGGAACGTCTCTTTCAATACAGCTGTAAAATGGGCTATAATATTGAGTTGATTGCAAAATAGATCAATTATTTACAATACAAAAAGGACACAAATATTTTTTTTAAAACAGAGATAAAACTAGCAGGTATAGCCATTATAGTAGGAGGACTAGTCAAATAATAAATAGAGACTTTAATATTATAGAGAAATGTAACCTGATAATACCTACAGTATATTTACACAACTCCCTAATTATTAGTGCATACTGATTTGAGCCATATGAAGGATAACAGGGGAGATTATATTGCTTATATGAATCATGGTTGTTACCCCTGTTACCCCTGTACCCTCATAAACACGATTGGGAGGACATGATAGTTATAGCGCTAGAACCTGTACTACAAGTTACGTGGGAAACAAAATATTGCAACCTCTCTTGCGCAAACTTTGCAGTAACTAACGCTCCCTACACTTCGATGAATATTCGGATTGATATACTACAGTAAAGTTTTCCTCTGTGAAAAGCACACTGGTCTAAAAGAGGCTGCTCCTGGGTGGTAAATCGCCATAGAACTAGCTGATGAGCTGTTGTTCATTCCTGGTAGAGCGCTTATCTCTTCGTATGCAAATTAATATGACCCTAGGGAGGTCTCCCTATGGGTGATGGGGGAAACCAGACGTGGACTCCTTGCCCGGTGTGCTTAGAGGAATGTGGCTGCACCTCATTGATGAGGCCCATAGGAGGCCGAAACAATTGTCTGGGGTTGTCATTTTCCTTGGTCAGAGGAGAATTGCCTGGTATCTCGGGGCTAGACTGACCTTACTTGGCGGGATCAGACTGATATACTGCAGAAAAGTTTTCCTCTGTGAAAATCACACTGCTTCCGGGTGGTAAATCACCATAGAACTAGCTGATGAGTAGAGTGCTTCTCTCTTTGTATACACTTCAAATGATGAGCACAAAGTGGAAACTTACACTTGTATTACAAGCTCATGGTTAATCCTTGCACTCGAGTGATAATCACATAGTTATAGGAATATTAACCAAAGTGAAAAGCTCTAGTAAAGTCATTGGGGCCTATTTATCAAGCTCTGAACGTGGCTTGATGGCCCGTGTTTCTGGCGAGTCTTCAGAAACACAAGTTATGGAGCAGCGGTCACAAAGACCGCTGCTCCATAACCCTGTCCGCCTAACTATTTAATAGCTATTGTACATGTCAGCCGCTCTGGAATCAATCCGGGATGTAACCCAACTGCTAGCGTGAATTGAAAGCACACGCTAGCACACTGAGAAATATCCAGGACGTGACCCACTCAGGAAGCAGATTAGAAGATAACAAAAATGAATATTGTTCCAGAATGCAGAAAAGCCACAAAGGATAAAACGTCCCTTTAAGTAGTACAAAGAACAAAAAGGAAATGCTCTTACTTGAAGCTTCTGAAAAAGGTCCTCTTTAGCAGGCTTGTAAAACAAAGGAAAAGTTCTCTTTTGCAGCTTGTAAAAGTAAAAGTTCCTTTTAAGCAGGTGTATAACAAACAGAAAGGTAAAGTTCTCTTTTGCAGCTTGTAAAAGTAAATGTCCCTTTTAAGCAGGTGTATAACAAACAGAAAGGCAAAGTTCTCTTTTGCAGCTTGTAAAAGTAAATGTCCCCTTTTTAACAGGTTTAGAACAAACAGAATAGCACAGTTTCTTGTACAGCTTGTAAAAGTATAATGTCCCTTTAAGCAGGTTTATAACAAACAGAAAGGCAAAGTTCTCTTTTGCAGCTTGTAAAAGTAAATGTCCCTTTTAAGCAGGTGTATAACAAACAGAAAGGCAAAGTTCTCTTTTGCAGCTTGTAAAAGTAAAATGTCCCTTTAAGCAGGTTTTGTTTATCAAAGAAAAGGTTTAAAGGTAAAGGCAAAAGCAAGGTCAGGCAGGCAGAAGTCGGCATCCAAATATCAGCAAAAGGTATAGGCAAAAGACAAGGTCAGGCAAGCAGAAGTCGGCATCCAAGTATCAGCAAAAGGGTAAAAGCTACAGGCAAGGTCAGGCAGGCAGAAGTCAATATCCAAATATCAGCAAGTAGGGATTAGGCAAGAGGCTTGGTCAGGCAGGCAGAAGTCGGTACACAAAAGAACAAAATTGATACGGTACTCACAATCCAGGGAAACAAACAAACGGGCCCAGATTCAGATCTCCCGCCGTGATTTAAAGGGCAGGAGCGTAACCGTCATCAGAGGGGTGTGAGAGAAAGCGTCATGTTGCTAAGCAACATGACGTCAGACACACAGAGAAGTTCCGGGAGCCGCGGCGACACGGCGATGAACGGAAGCAATCATGACAGCACCCCCTCCTCAAGGACCCCTCCGGGGGACAGGACCAGGTCTATCAGGATGAGTCTTGTGGAAGGTCTTGACCAAAATAGGAGCATTTACTTGATGAGCAGGTTCCCAAGAACGTTCCGTGACTGGATAACCCTTCCAATGAATGAGATAATACAATTTCTTGCCCCGCAACTTGGAATCTAGAATATGGCTGATCTCAAACTCAGGATGTCCATGCACCAATAACGGTGGAGGTTTAGAAAAAGGCTTAGAATACCTGTTAATCATCACAGGTTTTAAAAGAGAAACATGGAATACCGGATGGACTTTGAGAGACTTGGGTAAAGCTACCCGATAAGCAGTGGAACACACCTGACCCAGTATTCGGAAAGGACCCACATATCGTGGTCCCAATTTGTTAGAAGGTTGTTTCAGGCGAAGAAATCGAGAGGAAATCCAAACTTTATCACCAGGGCGATATTTGGGAGCCTTCTTCCGTCGAAGATCCGAAAAGAACTTGTAACGTCTAGAAGTTACAGAAAGAATACGATGTATCTTCTGCCAATGTCGAGTTAATCTTCGGGCTGTAAGATCAGAAGCAGGATTCACTGTGGAGGAAGTATGCAAAGGGAATGTCCTAGGCTGATATCCGTAAGCTGCATGAAAAGGAGAAGTCTGAAGGGAGGAATTATACCGGGCATTATGAGCCAATTCAGCCAAAGGAAGGTAAGAAGTCCAGTTAGAGTGATAATGATCCACATAATGTCTAAGATATGTTTCAAGACACTGGTTTACTCTTTCAGTCTGACCATTCGATTGTGGGTGGTGAGAAGTAGAGAGAGATATAGTAGTACCAAAATGTTTACAAAGTGACCTCCAAAATCGAGAAACGAATTGTACCCCTCTATCTGAAACAATATCTAGAGGAAATCCATGGATTCTTACAATATGTAGAATAAAAAGTTCAGAGAGTCTTTTGGCAGATGGTAATCCTGGCAAGGGTACAAAATGAGCCGTCTTAGTGAACCTGTCGACCACCACCCAGATAGTATTGTTCCCAGTGGACAAGGGAAGATCAGTAATAAAGTCCATGGATACATGAGTCCAAGGCTGGTGAGGTATAGGCAATGGTTGGAGTAATCCTGAAGGAAGTTGGCGTGGAGTTTTGTTCATGGCACATTGTGTGCATACTGAGACGTAATCCTTCACATCTTGAGAGAGTGTAGGCCACCAGACATGTTGTTTGAGGTTTCGAGTGGTAATACTGATGCCAGGATGTCCAGAAAGGGGACTATCATGAGCCCAAAATAAAATCTTGGAACGAAGGCGTTCAGGAACAAAGAGTAAACCATCGGGAGGTTTACAGGACAAAGGAAGATGCTCTTGAGCGGACTGTAATTCTTGTAACCAAGAAGTTGTTAACTGGGCAATGACTTCATGAGGTTGGAGAATGGTACCAGACTCAGGAACTGGGGTATCTTGAAATTGTCTGGAAAGTGCGTCTGCTTTAATATTTTTTGAACCAGGTATGTAAGACAAATTATAGTGAAACCGAGAGAAGAATAATGACCAGCGTGCTTGCCTGGAATTTAATCGTTTGGCTGTTTGGAGATACAGAAGGTTCTTATGATCAGTAAGTATAGTAAATGGCAAAGAAGTACCTTCCAGCCAATGTCTCCATTCATCCAATGCCATTTTGATGGCAAGCAACTCTTTATTCCCTACGTCATAGTTAAATTCGGAAGGAGTGAATTTTTTAGAGAAAAAAGCAACAGGATGAATCCTTCCAGTCTCTGGTATTCGTTGAGACAGAACAGCTCCAGCAGCAACAGAGGAAGCATCCACCTCCAGAATAAATTGAAACTCAGGATTTGGATGACGAAGGATAGGAGCTGAGGAAAAAGCTTCTTTGAGAGATTCAAAAGCTTCTATAGCCTCAGACGGCCATACTTTACAGTTTTGTCCTTTTCTTGTGAGAGAAGTAAGAGGAGAAGTAATAGTAGCAAAATTCTTGATGAACTTTCTGTAATAATTGGCGAAGCCTAGGAAACGTTGTAAAGCCTTCAAAGAATCAGGTCTAGGCCAATCCAAAATGGCAGAAAGTTTAGTAGGGTCCATTTCGAATCCAGATGCCGATATTACATAACCCAGAAAGGGTATGGATTTTTGATGGAAAGAACATTTCTCCAGTTTAGCAAACAGATGGAATTCTCTTAGACGTTGAAGTACTTTCTTGACGTGGTGCACATGATCTTGGTGGTTCTGAGAAAAAATTAAGATGTCGTCCAGGTATATGATAACAAAAATATTCAAAAAATCACGAAAGATCTCGTTTACAAAATGCTGGAAAACCGCCGGAGCATTGCATAGCCCGAAGGGCATGACCAAATATTCATAATGCCCAAATCGAGTGTTAAAGGCAGTCTTCCACTCATCTCCTTTGCGTATACGGATCAAGTTGTATGCACCACGTAGGTCGAGTTTGGTGAAAATGGTGGCTCCCTGAAGATAAGTAAAAAGTTCAGGAATAAGGGGCAGAGGAGGGTCGAATAAATCCTCTAGCCAGATTGTCTTTTATATATTCTTCCAGAGCCATGTTTTCTGGTTTAGAAAGTGGATATGTCTTGCCTCGAGGATAGGCAGCCCCAGGAAGGAGATCAATGGGACAATCAAAAGGGCGATGAGGAGGAAGACGTTCAGCTTCTTTTTTGGAGAAGACATCCACAAAGTCATGGTAATGCATAGGTAAGGATTCCGGAGTTTCAACTGTGAGAGCAATAGTGAGTGGTAACTTAGTAATCTTTTGAAGACATTTAGTCTGGCATGTAGATCCCCAGGAAGTGAGTTCACCGAAAGTCCAAGAAAAAATGGGATTGTGAATCTGGAGCCAGGGTAATCCCAAGATAATGGGAAATTGCGGAGTGGGAATGACATCGAAACAAATTGTCTCAGAATGAAGTATTCCTACGGTGAGGAGTAAGGGTTGAGTAGAAAACTGAATGTATCCAGAACCCAAAGGATCTCCACTGACCGTAGAGACTGAAATGGAATACTCCTTCTTTAGTAAGGGTATAGAATGAGTAGAAACAAATGTAGAGTCAATGAACACACCTCCAGCACCAGAATCAATTAGAGCTTGGGTATAGATCTTCTTATGTCCAATTAGAAGAGTTACTGGAACAAAGAGTTTCTTGTATAGGGAATGACCACTATTTTGGCTTAACTCAGTTCCCTGGACTAGAGTTAAGCCCTGGCTTTTACTGGCCTAGTAGGACAATCCCTTAATAAATGCCCTTTAAGGCCACAGTACAGACATAAGCCAAGAGTCCGTCTTCTCAAGCGTTCAGTCTCAGTTAATTTTATACTTCCTACTTCCATGGGTTCAGCCTGATCAGTAGTAGGAGAGGCTGGAGTGACTGGATTAGAAAAACGAGGAGCTAAACGAAAAGGAGTTCGAGTTGAAGTCCTCTGTGTTCTATCCTTTTCTTGTTGGCGTTCACGAAACCTGGCGTCGAGACTGATACAGAGATTTATTAAGGCTTCTAAGGACTCTGGAAGTTCACGATACACCAATTCATCCTTGAGACGCTCAGAAAGTCCTTTACGGAAAGCGGCTCTGAGTGCTCCCTGATTCCAAGTGGTTTCAGAGGCAAGGGTGCGGAACTCAATTGCATATTGAGAGACTGGTTGATTTCCTTGACGTAAATCCAGGAGAGTAGCTTCAGCAGCGGATGACCTTCCAGGTTTATCGAATACGTTTGAGAATGTAGATAGAAATGTATCAACATCCAACAGTATAGGATCATTCTTTTCTAGCAAAGGTGACACCCAAGCCAAGGCTTTTCCTTTCATTAAGGAAATAAGAAACGTGATTCTAGAAGAGGCAGTAGCAAAGAGAGTAGGGCTATTTCGGAAATGAAGACGGCATTGATTCAGAAAGCCTCTACATTCTTCAGGATTCCCATCATATTTATCCGGAAGAGGTATCCTGGGACTTAGTTGTACCTGAGACTGATTGTTAGGAATTGGAGGAGGTAATGCCTCAATCGGATTTGGATTGGGATTAGGATTGGGAGGTGCGGTAGCAACCAAATTTTGTAATAGAGCAGTAATTTGATCAAGTTTAGTGTCCAGAGACTGCAAGTGAGTGGCATGAGAACCCAAGAGCTGTCCCTGGTGAGCCACGGCCATAGATAATTCAGTGGGGTCCATTTTTATGGCCCGTTTGTAATGTCAGCCACTCTGGAATCAATCCGGGATGTAACCCAACTGCTAGCGTGAATTGAAAGCACACGCTAGCACACTGAGAAATATCCAGGACGTGACCCACTCAGGAAGCAGATTAGAAGATAACAAAAATGAATATTGTTCCAGAATGCAGAAAAGCCACAAAGGATAAAACGTCCCTTTAAGTAGTACAAAGAACAAAAAGGAAATGCTCTTACTTGAAGCTTCTGAAAAAGGTCCTCTTTAGCAGGCTTGTAAAACAAAGGAAAAGTTCTCTTTTGCAGCTTGTAAAAGTAAAAGTTCCTTTTAAGCAGGTGTATAACAAACAGAAAGGTAAAGTTCTCTTTTGCAGCTTGTAAAAGTAAATGTCCCTTTTAAGCAGGTGTATAACAAACAGAAAGGCAAAGTTCTCTTTTGCAGCTTGTAAAAGTAAATGTCCCCTTTTTAACAGGTTTAGAACAAACAGAATAGCACAGTTTCTTGTACAGCTTGTAAAAGTATAATGTCCCTTTAAGCAGGTTTATAACAAACAGAAAGGCAAAGTTCTCTTTTGCAGCTTGTAAAAGTAAATGTCCCTTTTAAGCAGGTGTATAACAAACAGAAAGGCAAAGTTCTCTTTTGCAGCTTGTAAAAGTAAAATGTCCCTTTAAGCAGGTTTTGTTTATCAAAGAAAAGGTTTAAAGGTAAAGGCAAAAGCAAGGTCAGGCAGGCAGAAGTCGGCATCCAAATATCAGCAAAAGGTATAGGCAAAAGACAAGGTCAGGCAAGCAGAAGTCGGCATCCAAGTATCAGCAAAAGGGTAAAAGCTACAGGCAAGGTCAGGCAGGCAGAAGTCAATATCCAAATATCAGCAAGTAGGGATTAGGCAAGAGGCTTGGTCAGGCAGGCAGAAGTCGGTACACAAAAGAACAAAATTGATACGGTACTCACAATCCAGGGAAACAAACAAACGGGCCCAGATTCAGATCTCCCGCCGTGATTTAAAGGGCAGGAGCGTAACCGTCATCAGAGGGGTGTGAGAGAAAGCGTCATGTTGCTAAGCAACATGACGTCAGACACACAGAGAAGTTCCGGGAGCCGCGGCGACACGGCGATGAACGGAAGCAATCATGACAGTACCTAGTTAAAATAAATACAAAGTTACCTGTAAAATAAATATAAACCCTAAAATAGCTACAATGTAATTATTAATTATATTGTATCTATCTTAGGGTTTATTTTATAGGTAAGTATTTAGATTTAAATAGGAATAATTTAGTTAATATTATTACTATTATTTAGATTTATTTTAATAATAATTAAGTTAGGGGGTGTTAGGGTTAGACTTAGGTTTAGTGGTTAATATATTTAATATAGGTGGCGGCGGTGTAGGCGGATTAGATTACGGCTTAATAATTTTAATATAGGTGGTGGCGGTGTAGGGGGATTAGATTAGGGGTTAATAAATTTAATATAGGTGGCTGCGGTGTAGGGGGCTCACGTTAGGGGTTAATAAATTTAATATAGGTGGTGGCGGTGTAAGGGGGTCAGATTAGGGGGTAATACATATAATATAGGCTGGCGGCGGGGTAGGGGGCTCACATTAGGGGTTAATATAGTTAAAATCGGTGGCAGCGGGGTAGGGGGCTCAGATTAGGGGTTAATAGAGTTATTATAGGTGGCGGCGGTGTAGGGGGATCATATTAGGGGTTAATATAGTTAATGTAGGTGGGGGCGGGGTAGGGGGCTCACATTAGGGGGTAATACATTTAATATAGCTGGCGGCGGTGTAGGGGGGTCAGATTAGGGGGTAATACATATAATGTAGGTGGCGGCGGGGTCCGGGAGCGGTGGTTTAGGGGTTAAACACTTTATTAGGGATTGCAGCGGGGGATTGCGGTTGACAGGTAGATATACATTGCACATGCGTTAGGTGTTAGGTTTTATTTTGCAGGTAGTTTAGGGAGTTACGGGGCTCCAATACTCAGCATAAGGCTTACTATGCCTGCAATTTGTGGCGAGGTAAAAATGGAGTAAGATTTCTCCATTTTTGCCACGTAAGTCCTTACGCTGTATATTGGATACCAAACTGTGTGGGTTTGGTATATCACTCTATGGGCCAAAAAACTATGGCAGAAGGGTGAAATATACGAGCGTAACTTCTATGTTACGCCCTATATGTGATACCAAACCAGCGCAAAATTTGGCGTCGCCGGGTTTTGCGGGCGACGCTGCATATCGGATCGGGCCCCTGGTGTTGACCGTCCCTTTAAGTTGCACTAGAGTGATACTAACGCTCTAGTGGGAACACTTTACGCTCAACTTGTAATACAAGTACACAGATGCTCGCTATATACTCGCAGTAGCAGTTTCACACGTGGAATTTACCATAGAAATCTCATGCAAGACACCCCTCCAATTGTAAACTAGGCTTATGTGTTTATATAATGTATTTTGTGGAATAATGTATGCCCCTACTGTAGGTCATTTGTATAAGATGCATTATAATAAACTCTAGAGTTTGTTTCTTTTGTCTATAATTCCAATTTTAACTGTTTTTGGAACCTGAATGGCTTTAAATGCACTTGAATTTCTTTTATGTATAGTGGCATAAATAAGAACAATTGAAGCAAAAGGTTCCTATATTCTTGAACCCATTTTAATACATAAAGGTTTTGTATTTTAATGCTGTTTGACTGCATTATAGATTTTGTGCTATGTTTTTTCACTGTGCACCCTTTTTTCCAATGTTCACTTTGCTAAAAACATAAAATGAATGCTGAATCTCTCTTAGATATGATTGATAGATAGATAGATAGATAGATAGATAGATAGATAGATAGATAGATAGAAAGCATATAATATCAGCAGTCAACAGAAAACATTTCTAAATGTAATTTTTTTTTTTTTTCAAAACTGTTTTAGAACCATATGTTGACCAAAGCATGTAAATTCAAATAGGTAAGCCCTACTTTAAAAGCTTATAGTATTCAATACATTTAAAGTGATAGTAAATCCTAGGATTTACCAGTGCAACAAATAAGGACTTTCATTACACAAACACCACACCCATAGAGCAGGGTGAAATGAAAAAAGAATGCGTCTAAGCACAAAGTATTAGGAGTAGAAGAAAAAAATAGATAAAAATTTAACTTTTAATGTTGCAAGTAAAATGACAGCAAACAGGGAAAACAGATACACTGTTGGCTGCCCCACATAATTAACAACACTTTCTTCATTTTTTCATCAACTTGAATGTTGTTATTTTTCACGTTTCATCAACCAACACAGTATTATTTGTCGAATTATCACACTCACATCTCTCTTCTATCACTTCCATTCATATCATTTTTTTCACAAACTCTCACCTTCATTTTTAATCAACATCACTTTTTTTTTCATGCTCTTATTATTTTTTGCATATGTCAATGCATATTGCTAAGGTACAAATCGTTAGCCCTCGAATTCCATTCAGCAATAGGTTTGATATTCTGCTATACTAAGTAAACTTCATCACCACCACACTATGGGGCCTATTTAACAAAGGTCTGTCGGACCTGATCTGACAGTGCGGATCAGGTCCGACAGACCTCGCTGAATGGGGAGAGCAATACGCTCTCCGTATTCAGCATTGCACCAGCAGCTCTTGTGAGGTGCTGGTGCAACGCCGCCCCCAGCAGATTCACGGCCAAACGGCTGCCAGCAGAGGGGTGTCAATCAACCCGATCGTACTCGATCGGGTTGAATTACAGCGATGTCTGTCCACCTGCTCAGAGCAGGCGGACAGGTTATGGAGCAGCGGTCTTTAGACCGCTGCTTCATAACTGGTGTTTCTGGCGAGCCTGAAGATATGCCCCTAAGTCTATCTGTATTTTCTTTTTCATTTTTTATCAATTCAAATTTTTGCTATTTGTCACGTTCAAAATATACTATCTTTATGATTAAGTCTGAAACTTTGAAAAATGTGTCCTTCACGTCTTTCTATGCAGAGTATGTATGATCACCATAACAACGTATTAATAGAACTTGGACAAGCAAATTAGTGATCGTATATTAGTAGTAAGGATGGCTCTCAACACATACTCTCAGCTAACACGCTGTGCATATTATTGTCTCCATACATGTTTACCCTTGTTTTTAATTAAAAGTATACTAGAGTAACACAATATGCAAAATGTTTTCAAAACTGATCAGATACCTGCAATTGGAATAATCCAAGCTACATTTTTCCATGTTTTCTTTTTTCCTCTCTCTTTTCTTCCTTGTTTTTGTTTTGCTCTCAATACACTTACGTTAACAACAAACTTAACCATCATCATTGGCAATTTTTCCAACAAAATTAGTATCGAAGCTCTACACTGAATAATTAAATCTGGATCAGTGAAAAAATGTTCTATACATTTCCTTCAGGCAGTATATGTATAATCACTATAACAATGCATCAACAAATTTAGGATTGGTCAAATCTGCGATCACATGCCAATACTGAGGATCGCTTCTAACTAATACTCACAGTTGTCACGTACTAATCACCTACCTATAACAGCCCAGGGGAGAGACTTTCAATCCGGTAAAAACAATCCACTGTCAGCTCCGCGTACCCCTCTGAGGAAGCGACAGTGAAACGCGACCGCATTAGGGGACATTTTCTATGTTTTAATTTGCTCCCTACTGGTACTCGTTGATATCACTTAATAATTACGGACTTCAGTATAAATCACTTCTGATATTGACCTTGTGCCAGCAGTGCATAGCGCTTTTAGACTTTAGTTGATGGTATGCAAAATGTGCTACCTATCGAGCTTAAAAATTATATTTATTTATGTTTCACCAGTGGAATGCTTACTGTGAATTATTACTAGTCTATTTAGGGATAAGTCAATAACGCTCATTATTTTTTCAAGGTATGCAAATGGTGCTACCTATCTAACAGATTAATTATATGTGTTGTTGTAAGCTTGCAGTGGAACAAGTCTAGTTATCCATATACACAGTACCTATCAGACTATATACTTCAGTCATAGCAGTTGATAACGGCTACTAGTTTATAATCTGAAAAATGTGAGTGTAGCTACGTGTTATTTATTTAATTCATAGACTCCACTTATCTTAAACTCATAGTGGAACACTAATTTAAAACAGAATGATTGAAAGGTGGTTATTAACGCCCTTCTTTGTTCTAGGTATGCAAATTGTGCTACCTATTCACTTATATTTACCATATGTGCATATTCTAGCCCTTACAGTGGATAAAGTCTATTCTAACAAACACATAGTACCTACCTGATTATATCCTCCATCCTTAGCAATCTACTATGCTCATTGTGTTATAGTCTGAAGCAGGTAAGAGTACCTATACGTTATTTATTTTATAGATTCCACACTTTATTTGTCTGAAGCATTAGTCGTGCTGAGCACCTCAGGCAGCAGAACGCTATTTTGCAGTGAGGTGATCTTAGCCAATCTGGCATGACGCCAGCTGGCCCGCACGGCTATTGGCTAAAAGGTGGAAACATCACCTCACTGAAAAATAGCATTCTACTAATCATGGCTGCTCGACTTCGCTAAATGCTGACAGCATTTAACATTGGACAAGCATTTTTGTAGAAATGCTTGCGCCATGCCGCCCCCTGCTCACTCGCGGTCAATTGGATGCTAGCAGGGGCCGTCAATCATCCCGATCTGATCTGTATGATTTCAATCCGCCACCTAAAGGCTACTTAACTTCCATTTTAGACGGACCTGAAACAATGGGGCTTTCGAAGCAGCATTCGCTGCTTCTTAAATTGACCCCCATGATGAAAGTCAACTTTATTTGTTCCACTGGTAAATCCTAGCGTTTCACAAACCCTAGGATTTACTATCACTTTAAATTAGTTGAACTGTGCACATATACCTTGGTTGTATTTTCAAAGTAGATAATACATCTTTATTGAGAATGGAATTTGGCTTATTTATACCTCATGCAATAAATTCTTTTAGAACCTTCTAGGCAATAATGGCTGCATATTGCAACACAAGAGAAGATAGTAAAATCCTAACTTAAATAGGGTGCTGCAAGGACAAACCTCTGTCACATTTTTCAAACAAGAGAAAACAAATACATGTGCACTATCCTTAAAATTATATGGAAACTGGGGATTTTAGTATTATATTTTTCCAAAGCATGGGAACTCACCCACTTATGACATTTATTGGACTTGCCTTAAAGGGACATTATACACTCATTTTTTCTTTGCATAAATGTTTTGTAGATGATCTATTTATATAGCCCATAAAGTTTGTTTTTTAAAAAAAATGTATAGTTTTGCTTATTTTTAAATAACATTGCTCTGATTTTCAGACTCCTAACCAAGCCCCAAAGTTTTATGAGAATACCGTCAGATACCTACTCCAGCTTGCTCCTGTTTGTGTAAAGGGTCTTTTCATATGGAAAGAAGGGGGAGGGGGGAGTGTATTATTTCCCACTTGCAGTGGGCTTTCCATCTATCTTTTCAACAGAGCTAAACTGAGAGCTTCTAAGTAAGTTTTTATACTGGATTTTTATATCAGTATCTGTGCATCTTATTCTTTATAGTAGTGTCTATTACATGCAGTTATATGAAAATGAGTGTATACTGTCCCTTTAATATAAACAGGTGAGCGTACACATCACCCTGGGACTTCAAACAAAACTGCCCTCACTCCACTTCAGCTTTCTGCCATTGGGTTAAAGATGTAAAATGTTAGATGGAGTTAGGAGCATGTTCAGTAAACTTCAACCCTAATCATGCTAATTATTTTATGTCTTCACACTAAGCTTAATAAATATGAGAATGTTATATAAGGACAATAAAGCACAAAGGACAGGTGTTATGTGTCACAAGTTTAGAAAATGTGCACCCCATTGATTACAGTTCTCTGCTTCACTCAGAAAAAAGTGTGGACATTGCTCTATCATTATTTTTTTAAATCTATTTAGGATTCCCTCTCAACAGTCTGGCACTCATGAGCTTTTGGAACTTTTCCAGATAAATTGTAAGGGCTGATGGCAGATATCTTGTGTGTGTGGAGAAAAGTAAGTATGGCTGATTATCATCTGCATAGCAGTGGTAATTTATATGGCCACAGCAAAGTACACCATAAGTATAGATTTCAACAGTCTTTTCAATAAGTGTATCACCAAACTGTGCTAACTGAATCACAGTGTTAAACAATTTTAAAATGTTTCTTTTGCAGAGCTGTCTTAATTGCTGATATATGATATGAGATCAATATACATTTAATTTAAAACACAAAGATACAGAACACTAATTATTTCCTATGTAAGCTTTAGATAGATAAATAGATAGATAGATAGATAGATAGATTGATAGATATAGTATATTGCAGGGTCTCTATAGAGTAACACAATGAAAACAACAAATCACCTAGCTAGATTTTCCCTCTACTTTTATTAAATACCACATTTCCCTATTGTCTCTATTCTCAGTGTACATTATTTTCTCATGTGCTTTATACATCCTTGCGTCAACTTATTCCTTAAAGGGATATGCAACCCAAAATTTGTCTTTCATGATCTAGATAGAGCATACCTCCCCTTCCCCCCAATTTACGTATTTTATCTAATGTGTTTCATTTTCTTGATATCCTTTGTTGAAGGAGCAGCAGTGCACTACTGGGAGCTAGATGAACACTTTGGGTGAACCAATGAGAACAGGTATATAAGTGTAGTAACCAATCAGCATCTAGCTCTCAGTAGTGCATTGCTGCCCATACCTAGTCATGCATTTCAACAATAGATACCAAGAGAAAAAAGCAGATTAGATAACAGAATTAAATTGGAAAGTTGTTTATACCTGCATGCTCTATTTGAGTCGTGAAAGAAGAATTTTGAGTTTCCTGTCCTTTTAAGAAGTAGCTTTGGTATCTATGGGGTCCATTTATCATTGTGCGTACGGACATGATCCGCTATAGCGAACCATGTCTGCCGCACATCGATAAATGCAGACAGCATACGCTGTCGGCATTTATCATTGCACCAGCAGTTCTTGTGAACTGCTGGTGCAATACCGCCCCCTACAGATTCACAGCCAACCGGCCGCTAGCAAGGGGTGTCAATAAACCCGATCGTATTTGATCGGGTTGATTTCTGTCCGCTGCCTCAGAGCAGGCGGACAGGTTATGGACCACTGCTCCATAACTTGTGTTTCTGGCGAGCCGTTAGGAGCTTGATAAATAGACCCATATATCTTTACATATATTTATATATTTTTAACCAGATGTTCCTGTACTAAAAAGTACTCTTTGAAAAGCTGATGGATTTTTCTTTATCAGCCAATGACCTTCTATCATATCATCAAAATCAGAGTAAACAGCTTTAAATGTCAATTTTTGTATGCAGAAAATATATATATATATATATATATATATATATATATATATGTTTATATATTTTTATTTATATCCAACAATGCAGACATACATAAACATATTATCATACCACAAAAGGTGGAAAAAAGGACACAAAACAATAATACATTAGTCGTGATACAAGTTAAGATATTTGCTTTTTCAATAGGGCCATGTTCATATTATAAACACATACTGTAATCAAATCTCAATTATGACCATCTAAATATTTTAGATGTCTACACCGTTGGGGTTTTCTCTTTTTTTTTTTTCCTTTTTCCCTTTCTCTTTTTTTTTTATATTATAAGACCTTCCAACTTAACATCACTAACTAAACTAAAATAATCATTTACACTCGGGCAGGGACTATTTTCTCCCTAGTAAAAAGAAAACAAAAGGTATGTTCTGTATTTAAAGCAGAGGGAAACCGAAGGGTCCTAAGCAACCTATGAAATATTACATAACATCCTTTCTTGTACCCTTCTTTTCGAACAGAAAAATTTAGTAATCTATAATGTCACGTCCTAGGAGTGGAAACTTGCCTACCCTCCGTCATTATTATACATCATAGTTGGTTTTTAGCTGAGCTACGAACTCTGTCAGCACCGTCAAGGAGTCAAAACAAATCGTGAAAAAAAAAAAAAAAGACTCAATACTCCGCCCCCAAGCCCGCTCTCATCGACCGTCCTCGTATATATATCCTTCTACCCATTCAAAGGGTAGTTTCCCTTCTTGAATCCAAAGAGTAAATAGATTAGATTTTTTTAGCCCAGCAACCAGTTGTAGCTGGACCTCCAACGTAAAAGAAGTAATAACCTTTTCCCCAGCTTCTTATCTGAAAAATTGATCATCGCTATTTTTTCTAGGATGATTACATGTGTAATTGTTTTCTTGAAGGCTACAAAAGAGGGAACCCTCTTGGCCTTCCAGTTTGATAAAATCAAATTCCTAGCAGCTAGAATACAGGTATTAATAGTCCTGGAATGTTTATATTTATCTGAACTACATAGAAAGATTATATCTTGACATTCTAGGTTGATTCCTAGCCCCAAAGTTACACTTAACCAGAAACTAATTTTGCCCCAAAATTGCTTAATCTTAGGACAACTCCAGAAACAGTGAAGCAAATCTGCCGCTATTTTACTACATTTAAAACACTTACTGGCGTTGTTTGGGGACAATTTACTTATCTGAGCAGGGGTAATATAAACTCTATTAATGAGTTTGCAGTGCGATTCTTTCCAGGCCACCGAAGTAGAGGCCTTTCCTGCCAATCCAAAACTTTCCTGAATGGTTTCCTGTGTTAGCCTAGGGAAAGCATATTCCCAGTGTAAGAGGAGAAGGTTCAATTGTTTTTGATCCAAATTATTAATCAAAATGTTATAGGAAATGAAATAGAATATTTACCTTGTCTAGAAAAAATTATCACATTAATATTATTATTAATTATTTAATAACTACCTAGCTAAAATACTTACAAAATTACCTGTAAAATAAAATCCTAACCTAAGTTACAATTAAACCTAACACTACACTATCATTAAATTAATTAAATAAATTAACTACAATTACCTAAAATTAAATTCAATTAAATAAACTAAACTATAGTACAAAAAAACAAACACTAAATTACAGAAAATAAAAAAAGAATTACAAGAAGTGTAAACTAATTACACCTAATCTAAGCCCCCTAATAAAATAATAAAGCCCCCCAAAATAAAAAAAATGCCCTACCCTATTCTAAATTACAAAGTAATCAGCTCTTTTACCAGCCCTTAAAAGGGCTTTTTGCGGGGCATTGAAGACGCCACTTGGATAAAGACTTCTACCGGATGGAGGACCTCTTCTTGCTCCGCTTGGATGAAGACTTCGGCTGGATGGAGGACCTCTTCTTGCCCCACTTGGATGAAGAATTTGGCCCGGCTTGGTGAACACGGCTCAAGGTAGGGTGATCTTCAAGGGGTTAGTGTTAGGTTTTTTAAGGGGGGTTTGGGTGGGTTAGAGTAGGGGTATGTGGGTGGTGGGTTTTAATGTTGGGGGGGTTGTATTTTTTTTACAGGTAAAAGAGCTGATTACTTTGGGGCAATGCCCCGCAAAAAGTCCTTTTAAGGGCTGGTAAAAGAGCTGATTACTTTGTAATTTAGAATAGGGTAGGACATTTTTTTATTTTGTTAGGGGGCTTAGATTAGGTGTAATTAGTTTAAACTTCTTGTAATTCTTTTTTATTTTCTGTAATTTAGTGGGGGGGTTGTACTATAGTTTAGTTTATTTAATTGAATTTAATTTTAGGTAATTGTAGTTAATTTATTTAATTAATTTAATGATAGTGTAGTGTTAGGTTTAATTGTAACTTAGGTTAGGATTTATTTTACAGGTAATTTTGTAAGTATTTTAGCTAGGTATTTATTAAATAGTTAATAACTATTTAATAACTATTGTACCTGGTTAAAATAAATACAAAGTTGCCTGTAAAATAAAATTAAATCCTAAAATAGCTACAATATAACTATTAGTTATATTGTAGCTATATTAGGGTTTATTTTATAGATAAGTATTTATTTTTAAATAGGAATAATTTAGTTAATAATAGTAATTTTTATTTAGATTTATTTCAATAATATTTAAGTTAGGGGGGTGTTAGGGTTAGACTTAGGTTTAGGGGTTAATAAGTTTAATATAGTGGCGGTGGTGTAGGGGGGCAGGATAGGGGTTAATAACTTTAAGATAGGTGGCGGCGGTATAGGGGGGCCAGGATAGGGGTTAATAAATTTAATATAGGTGGCGGCGGTATAGGGGCGGCAGATTAGGGGTTAATAGGTATTATGTATGTGGTGGCGGGGTCCGGGAGCGGCGGTTTAGGGGTTAATATATTTATTATAGTTGCGCTAGGCTCCGGGAGTGGTGTTTTAGGGGTTAATAAGTATAATGTAGGCGGCAGCGGTGTAGGGGGGACAGATTAGGGGTGTTTAGACTCGGGGTACATGTTAGGGTGTTAGGTGCAGACATCTCCCATAGGAATCAATGGGATATCGGTCTGTGTCGACTGAGACCGGCGGATCGTAGCTTACGTCACTAGATTATACTTTTGCCGGTCTGTAGGGCTTGATAACTACAGCGAATCAGCCTCGCCACAAATACGCTGCGGAATTCCAGCGTATTTTCTGTTGACGGCTTGATAACTAGAGTCTAAAATTATAGCTTAGAGCAATAGCTAAATGAAAAAAAAAAAAGAACTGTTTTAGGGAAATTGCATTCTGTAGAAGTCTGAGGAGCTTCCAGATACAATGAGCCAAATAGGTTATTCACATTGTGGTAGTGCCCATGGATAGTAACGCAACAGTCACCAAGTGAAATGGATTATTTTACAATAAAAGCATAAAAATGCAAATAAATAGATTTTTAATTATGCGTTTCGAAGTGGAGTGATATCAGGGCTATTCTGGGAATATATTGCAGGTCTATACTAGTGAAACATTAAGATGCTTTACTACTTAAAACATGTTAGCAGAACCAGCAACCCTACCTCCACTTAAGACAGCCAGGAGGGATCCTAATTTGAAAGATTAAAAGGCCAGTCTACTCCAAAATTGTTATTGTTTAAAAAGATAGATAATGCCTTTGCATAAACAACATTGCATTATTAATATACATTTTAACCTCTTAATTGCTGCCTGTTTCTAAGCCCCTGCAAGCCTCCTTTATCTCAGAACATTTTTATAGCTTTTCACAGCATGGCACTGCTTGTTCATGTGTGCCATATATGTAACATTGTGCTCACTCCCATGGAGTTATTCATGAGTCAGCACTAATTAACTAACATGCAAGTCTGTAAATAGCACTGATATAAGGGGGCAATCTGCTGAGGCTTAGACACAAAGTAATCACAGAGGTAAAAAGTATATTAATATAACTGTGTTGGTTATAAAAAACTGGGGAATGGGTAATAAAGGGATTTTCTATTATTATTATTATTATTATTATTAATGGTCATTTTTGGGATCAAATGAGTAAAGGGCCCTGCCTAGAGTCGCACTGTCAGCTCTTATGAAGGTGATCTGCAAGCAGTTGGGCTCTTAGGCTTACATTCTAAGGGGGTTCATGGCGGATAGCAATGGAGGAGAGGAGCTGGTATTAGGAAAGATAAGTGTAGGTTGTATGCATCCCTGAACAGAAGAGTCTTTAGGGAGTGCTTGGAGCTTTCAAACCTAGGGGAGAGTCTTGTGGAGCAAGGCAGAGAGTTCCACAAGATGGGAGACAGTCTGGAGAAGTTCTGTAAATGGGAATGTGAGGAGGTAGCAAGAGAGGAGAAGAGTAGGATGTCTTTAGCAGATCAAAGGAGGTGGGAGGGAGAGTATATGGAGACAAGGTCTGAGATATAGGGGTCGATTTATCAAAGGCTTTGCAAGCCTTTTGACCCACTACGGCTGCAAGTTCTCACAAGAGAATCCTGCACTTCGTATTTAACAAGCACCTCTAATCTTTTGCCACCTCTAAAGTGGAGAAATTCAATCTCCGTGGTCTAGTAAGACCGGGGAGATTAAAAGCTCCTGCCCGCGTGTGATTGGCTGTGCGCGGGCAGGGGGTGGGATTAAACGCAAGCGCAAAATAGTGCTTCTGTGCTCAGCCCGCCAGAGGCGAGCTGCGGCAGACAGGGGCGCGTATGTGCGCCCCTGTCTGCTTCAGCTTGATAAATTGCCTCAATAGAGGTGAGCAGTGCAGTTGAGGGCTTTGTATGTCAGAATCAGAATTTTGTGTTTATTCCTGAAGGCAAGAGGAAGCCAGTGAAGGGCTTGGCAGAGAGGTGCAGCAGATGAAGAGCGACGTGTAAGGAAGATGAGCCTGTAAGAGACATTCATTATGGATTGTAAAGGATCTAGACGGCAGCTAGGGAAACCAGAGAGGTCGGAGTTGCAGTAGTCAAAGCGGGAAAGGATGAGAGAGTGGATTAAAATCTTAGTTGTGTCTTGTGTAAGGAAATGTCTAATTTTAGAGATATTTTTAAGTTGGAAGTGGCAGGATTTAGCCAAGGCCTGAATGTGAGGAGTGAAAGAAAGATCTGAGTCAAGTGTGACCCCAAGACATCAGGCATGCAGGGTAGGGGTAATGATGGAGTTGTTGACAGTTATAGAGAGATGGGGGGTGGAGATTTTAGAAAAAGGGGGGAAAATAAGGAGTTCAGTTTTGGAGAGATTTAGCTTAAGGTAATGAGAGGACATGCATAAACAGATGTGAGAAAGACAATTAGTGATGCGGGTTAGCAAGGAAGGAGATAGGTCTCGAGTAGAGATGTAGATTTTAGTGTCGCCGGCATATAAATGATATTGAAACCCGTGGGACTTTATTAGAGAGCCTAATGATGATGTGTAGATTGAGAAGAGAAGGGGACTGAGGACAGAGCCTTGCGGTACCCCAACAGAAAGTGGTAACGGGGCAGAGGATGCCCAAGAGAAGGATACACTAAAGGTACGGTTAGACAGGTAAGAAGAGAACCACAATAGGGCTGTGTCACAAATGCCAAAATATTGGAGGGTTTGGAGCAAAAGAGCCAACTGTATCAAAGGCTGCAGACAGATCAAGGAGGATAAGCAGAGAGAAGTGGCCTTTGGATTTTGCTTTAAGTAGGTAATTGGTAACTTTAATGATTGCTGTCTCTGTGGAGTGATGGAGCTGAAATCCAAATTGCAGTGGGTCAAGGAGGGAGTGTAATGTAAGGAAATGGGATAGGTGTACATGTATTAGCTTTTCAAGAAGCTTTGAGGCAAGAGAGAGTAGGGAAATAGGGCGGTAGTTGGATGGGGAGGTTGGATCGAGAGAAGGTTTTTTAAGGATAGGTGTGACCAATGCATGTTTTAGAGATTGGGGAAATATACCAGTGCTAAAGGGGAGAGGTTGAAAATGTGTGTGAGTATAGGGGTAAGGGTAGAGAGGGAGGGGAGTAGCTGTGAGGGGATGGATCGATGGGACAGGTAATGAGGTGAGAGCGCAGTATAAGTGCAGAAACTTCTTCCTCAGTAACAGGGGCAAAAGATCTAAATATATGGCTATGTGGGTTTTGGTTAATTGCAAGCTTTTGAGGGGGTGATAGACTGGAAGCATGATGAGAGCTGATTTTGTTTCTGATGGAATTGATTTTGTTTTTGAAGTGGCTGGCAGTTGTATTAGGAGGTGGGGGTGGGCGGAGAAGAGTGTTGAAAGTAGAGAACAGACATTTTGGGTTTGAAGAAAGAGTGGAGATAAGAGTAGAGAAGTAGTGTTGCTTATAAAGATTAAGGGCAGAGTAGTAGGAGTTCAAGATGAACTTGTAGTGAAGAAAGTCAGCTGAACTCTGAAATTTTCTCCAGTGCTGCTCAGCAGTACAGAAACATCTGCGTAGGTACCATGTCAAAGGAGTATGCCAGGGCTGAGGGTGAGTGTGTGATTTCCGAGCTATGGTAGGAGGGGCCAGATTGTCAAGGGCCGATGTAATTGTGGAATTGTAGTGGCAGATAGATTGGTCAGGGCAGGGAAAGGAGGAGATGGATGAGAGGAGAGGTTCGAGAGAACTAGCAACCTGTTTCTGATCTAATGACATAATGACATAATGCTTCTGCGAAGTTTGGTGTGAGGGGTAGAAGAAGGAAGAGTTGTAGGGAGGGATGAGTTGTTGCAAGTGAGGAGATGATGGTCAGAAAGTGGAAAAGGGGAGTTTGTGAAGTTTGAAATAGTGCATCTATAGCTAAAGATCAGATCAAGGGAGTGACCATCTATGTGAGTTGGAGAGTCAGTCCATTATGACAGAACGAAAGAGGAAGGAAGTTGCAGAAGTTGTTGTACAGAGGAGGCAGTGGGATTGGCAAGAGGGATGTTGAAGTCACCAAGAATGAGGGCAGGGTGTCTGAGGAAAGGAAATAAGGTAGCCAGGCAGCAAAATGATCTAGAAATTGAGTTGAGGAGCCAGGGGGGTGGTATATTACTGCAACACGTATAGGGAGGGGAGAGAATAAGCAAATCATGTGGGTTTCGAATGAGGAAAATGTAAGGGAAGAAATGGGTTGAATTTGATGAAAGGTGCAGTGAGAGGAGAGTAAAATACCTACAAAACCTCCTTGTCTGTTACCAGACCTAGGAGTGTGGCTGAAGTGGAAAACCCATGTGACAATGCAGCAGTGGATGCTATGTCTAAAGGAGAGAGCCAAGTTTCTGTGAGATCCAAAAGGTTGTGGGAGTGGAAGTGGGAGATAAAGAGGTGGATAGAATGGATAGAAGTGAGCTTGTTGCAAACAGAGCAAGAGTTCCAGAGTGCACAAGTGAAGGGGGTAGTGGCTAGTACGAATAAGAGAGAGAGTGACATGAGGTGAGATGCAGATTTGTAATAAAGAGGTGAGGTGCAGGAGGGAGAGAGGGAGTCTATGAATGTGTGAAGTTCATGAGTACAAAAGTAAGGTGAGTTTAAGAGAGATGGGCTAATGAACAGTGCAGGTGGTGAGAGGGGAAGGAGTAATTGAGTAAAGTAGTTTGTTATAGAGGAAAGGGGTAGCAAAAAGGAATATGAATATAGTGAGCATTTTTACAAAAGTGGGAACCAATTAAACACATAAAACACAGAATTACAGTTACACTAGCATAAGGAAACAATGAGATACTTAAAACACAAAATGACGAGTACTTGGCTTGTGTCTTGCCCCTTGTCCAGTCCTTGTTCAATTCTTGTATAATTCTTATCTTAATGCCTCACTTAGAAAATGTTCACTTCACAAATGTGAACATATGCTATTGTGACAATGCACACTGCCCAGGCAATGCACAACCCAAACTAGTGTTAAATATATAAGCAGGGAAGTCAGCCGGGTCCACTAAATTAGTTTGATTTGTCAAAGACAAATAAAAGGCCACTTGAAAAGTTAGATTCTGGTCAGGTCAGGGTGAGATAAGTTAAGTAAACAGACAGTAAAATTTGGAGGAGGTTGGAGCTATAAATGTAAGAATAATAGCAAGTATTGATAAGGATTGAGCATCACATGGCAATTAACAAAACATTATAAGTAAGACATTGGGATAACATTACAATAAATGCAGGACTAAATTAACAACCTAAAATCATTTGCTCACTATACATATACACATAAATGATACCAAAAGAGAGTTACAGGAGAGGAGAGAGCACTAGAATGCAGTAAATAGTTTGCAGATGAAGAGGGACTCTTTTCACATACCTGAAAGCAGAAGAGAGAGTATCTATCTTTTTAAACAATAACAATTCTGAAGTAGACTGTCCCTTTAAGTTGACTTTAATGGCCCTTTCATAACTGACTTTAATTTGTCTTTTAAATAGACATGGAAAAGGAGAAGTAGGGAGGATGGATTATGTATCTTTTTAAACAATAAACATTTGGAGTAGACTGTCCCTTTAAGCATTCCATAGCCAATATATAAAATAAGTGTAATACCCAGGTATGTAGTAACTCTCGGAAATCCATTTGTTAGCGCTCCAGAACTTCTCTCCGTCCCATTCATCCACACCCACGGTCACGTTCTTCACGCTCTTTTCGCTCTTCACGCAGTGCGCTCTCTAAGGTTGTGTTTTTGAAAATTGTTCCCCACGGAAACTAGAATGATCACAGGAACCACTGCATTGCTGCACTGCTTCAAGGGTGCCCAAGACCGACCGTAAACCTCATCACCATCTCCAGAAAAGATGAATACACATACAAAATGTCCTTGCACTCAACGAAGCAGTAGTAGACGGACTTTGTAAAAAAAACACAAGAGGCGATTGAAAAAGTTATGTTGTATCTAACGAAACGTGTTTGGCTTTGAAGTTACTTGAAGTTGAGTTTTTATGGAAGTATATCAATAAAGAGGATGTTTTTTACAAAGTCCGCCTACTACTGCTTCGTTGAGTGCAAGGACATTGTGTATGTGTATGTAGTAACTTTCACTAGATAGCATATAAACAGGAGCATTTAAAGTAAACAACAAATAAATGACAGCTAAAGACAGTAGAAATGTTTGTCACAAAGATACTGGCACAGCACATACAATACATTTGTATGGGGTTATAATGTGGGAAGACAGTGTTGTCTGTCACAGTTTTAGCTGCACATAAATTCTGCTTTACATTTCAGAAGCAAATTCAAGCTAAATTCTCATAGCATAGTTTAAAGCAATTCAAGTGAGCACGAAGCGCTGTTTTTTTTCTGCACATTAGCATTTCTACACAGGTCTAACGAAAGGGTTCAGTGAAAGGGTTCGTTAGACCTGTTCAAGAACAGGTCTAACGAAAGGGTTCAGTGCCCCAGAAACATTACAGTGATTTTTTTTTTTAAATAAATGATTTTGTTGTAAGTTCAGTGAGAACATTTCTTGTTGATAATAAAAAGCATTATACATTTTACTAATAAATTGGCAGTTTAAAAATACTATTACATAAACACAATCCAAATAACAGGAAATTTCAAGAAGAAATTTCAGCCTAATTTTATGAACAGTAAAAAACAATTACCTGAGCAGTGTTCCCAAACTTGTATAAAAAGGCGGGGTGTTATGTTTTTTCAGGGGTTGCTGCAGGCTTACATGAGTGAGCCTGCATCCGATAGATAAGAATCAGCAGTTATCAGACCTCTGCTTCCGAACCTGTAAACCAGCAGATTAAAATCACCAGGTCACGTTTGCCTGGGATGATTGACAGCCCCTACTCGCTCGCCATTGGGATAGCTTGAGCAGGGGGGCGGCATTGCACAAGCAGACACTTTCTGTGATCCCAGGTGGACAGGTTCACAGACGCAAACCTTGTCCATCTGGTATTTAATAAATGTGGCCCATAGTTCTGTGTAATCTAGCACATTAAAACATTTTAATATTGCTGTTTTTTGTCCTTTGGAAGTTATTCGTTCCATTGAAAGACCATATGCTAAATCACTCAGTTGTAAACTGGTTTTATTACTTGAACAAGCTATTTAGAGGGAAACAATTATTTCTTTATTTTAAAAATGAAAGTAATCAATTTAAAAAGAGCATAGTGGGTCAGAAGATACTCATATCAGTTTCCACAAAGCCTCCTTCACATCCTTGTTCCTAAGGCAGTATATAATGGGATTAAGTAATGGAGTAATAATTGTGTAGACTACAGATACCAGTTTGTTATAGTTAAATGAATGAGCTCTGCTGGGTCTAGCATACATGAAAAGAGTAGCTGCATAAAATATAACAACTACTACTAGATGGGAAGCACAAGTAGAGAAGGCCTTTAGTCGACCCCTGGAGGTTGGAATGTGGAAGATGGTGATAAGAATACACGTGTATGAGATGATTGTTAGTGAAAGTGGGACAAGAAGAATAAATAAAGCAAGGATAAAATCCACAAGCTCAGCCACTTTCATGTCTGAACAGGACAGGTTGAGTAACGGAGAAATATCACAGTAAAAGTGATTAATGAGACCAGAATGGCAAAAATGTAAACTTGAGATGTAGTAAATCTTAATCACAGATATAAGGAATCCAGTGAGCCAGGAGCCACAAGCTAAAAAGAAGCAGAGTTGCCAGCTCATTATGGTGACATAGTGCAAGGGGTGGCAGATGGCAACATAACGATCAAATGCCATAACAGCCAATAGAACACATTCTGTGCAGACCAATGAAATGAAGAAGTAAAGCTGTGACATGCAAGAAATGAAAGAAATGTGCCTGCTCTCCATCAGGAATATTGACAGCAGTTTAGGGACAGTGACATTAACATACCATAACTCCAGGAATGACAAGTTACCCAAGAAGAAATACATAGGTTTATGCAGCTTGGAGCTGCTCCAAATACTTCCAATTACAAACAAATTCTCTAAAAGGGTCAGTATATAAGCTAAGAAAAAAATGAAAAAAAGTAGGATCTGAACAGGCCGTGAAGTTGGAAATCCTAAGAGAACAAAGCTGCCAATGCTTGTGGTTATGTTTCCACCTTCTTCCATTATCCTCTTATATTCCTGTTATGTATAAAGAATGCATTTTACTGAAATGGGATTGTAAAGTTTGCTTTAATTTACTAACAACTATTTATTTTGAAATTTGTGTGAGTTTAATTGTACATACATAATTAAAGTGAATGTCAATTTTGATGCTAAAGTGCCCGGTTTTTAAAAATTTTATTAAAAACAGGGGCACTTTAATTCATCAAAATTTACATTTCACTCCTGTTGTGAAAAAAAACTTACCTTTAAATCTTCACAGCAGCTCCAGCTTCCTCCGGCCGTTGTAAGCCATTTCTGACATCAGAAATGATGGATAGGTCATCCTCCAATCACGGCTTCCCCCCCGGGGGAATCAGTGTCTGATTCAACGCCGTGATTGGAGGAAGCCAGATTCCTCATTTTAGACCCAGGAAGAGGCTTTGCGACGGGTGGAGGAAGCTGGAGCTACTGTGAAGATTAAAAGATAAGCTTTTTTTTCTCAACAGGAGTGAAATGTAAATTTTGATGAATTAAAGTGCCCCTGTTTTTAATCTAATTTTTAAAAACCGGGCACTTTAGTATCAAAATTGACATTCACTTTAAAGCTTGATAACAGTTAAAGTAATTTAAATACAAAAAGGAACAGTGTATTGTAAATAGTTTACCCTTTAATGACATTACAATAACTTGTTATACCAGCAGCAGAGAACAAAATGTATGAAACATGTATCTTTTAGCTTTCTTTTTCTATATGAAATTGCAGGTTTTGTTTATTAAAGCCGCACTTAAAGGGACACTGAACCCAAATTTGTTCATTCATGATTCAGATACAGCATGCAATTTTAAGCAACTTTCTAATTTACTCCTTTTATAACATTTTATTCATTCCCTTGGTATCTTTATTTGAAATGCAAGAATGTAAGTTTACATGCCAGCCCATTTTTGGTGAACAACCTGGGTTGTTCTTGCTGATTGGTGGATAAATTCATCCACAAATAAAAAAAAAAGTGCTGTTCACAGTTCGGAACTATAAAAAAAAAGCTTAGATGTCTTCTTTTTCAAATAAAGATAGCAAGAGAATAAGAAAAAATGATAATAGGAGTAAATTAGAAAGTTGCTTAAAATTGCATGCTCTATCTGAATCACGAAAGAAAAAATTTGGGTTCAGTGTCCCTTAAAAATTAGCTGATCTTGCAAAGAAATCAGATCTCCTTATCTTATCACTTTATATACACAAAAACCCTTCTTTATCTTATTTCAGTCTGTATATCAAAGCCCAATACTTAGACAGAACAATTTAAAATGACCACTTAATTATTTCTCTCCTAAACCCTACTAGGAGTTTAATTTCTTTTGTTTGGCTATATTTAAATAGCTTTTCTATAGCCAATACTTTAGTATTGACGTTTTCAGTATTAGTGAGGATACCACAGGCAAAAGCAGCTTCTTCAAAAGACAAAATAATGGTAAAGTTATTTGTTAAAAACAAAAAAAGAATACACACCAGTAGGTACATTGGAAAATTGAAAACAAATTAATGGGAACATGTTTGCAGTACTTTCCCTTTAGGGGCTGTACTATTTCTGGTAGTTCTATAACATAAAATCAATTAAAAATCAAGGTATTATGTGGCAGCTCTACAATGGATGTCTTTCTATACAGGTTTTCAAGGTAGAAAAATATGCCAGTGAATAAATAAAGGCGCATATATATATTTCTTTAGATTAAATTTCCCATTCTTAATTAATAGTTGAGAGAGACATGGAATTCTGGGTAATATGAAGAGTCTGGAGGATAATTACAATAACAGAGGGGAATCAGAGCATAAACTCACTTGTAATGTTCTGTTCCTAAAGAATTGTGTTAGGGGTCCTGGACTGGTTTTCTTTTACTTCTAATCTGATTTGAGAATGTGTAATTATGAAATGTATAGAATCCAATGTTCTGTTTGAGCAGGTGAAAGAGACATCACAGATTCATATATAGAAAGTAGAAAATGTACACTATAGCCTTGTCCTCCATAACAAGTCCTTTATTAAATGAAATGTGTGTCCAATAAGTGAATATAAAAAAAAATAAAAAAAGCAGATAGTAGAATATTAGATTACCACAAAGTACGTGAAAAAAAGTGAAATAAATAGATGTGAAAAAAGAATTATATGAAAAGGATTTAGCTGCAGAAAGCAGTGGGAATAAAGTATTACAACCAAGGCTTCACCTGATAACTGTGGAAAATTCTTTTCTTAGAAATGGTCTATTTAACAATATTTTTTTTTTTTCAGGCATTATACCTGCTTTAGTTTATTTGTAAAAAAGCCGAGATATTTAACAAATGTATTGTTACAGAGCCAGACTAAGAAATGGCTTGGTTTGTCACATATTAGCAGCAATGGAAAAAAAATAACACAAAAAAACATATAATATTACCTGTACCAATTTATATGTCAGATATCACATCCTCTTTTGCTTGAGCTTTAAAATAGCTATGAACACAATTTTGGCAAAAGCTGAATATCTGCTACAATACCCTATGCAGCAGCACTATTTATTCCCAGTTACTTTTTGCGACAGTATGAGGTAAGTGAGCATTTATTGGATGCAAGTTGCAGTTGTTTTGTTTTTTTTCTCTCTCCAAAGAATGGTGATGAATTTCTAATTCATGACACAGATTAATGTTAGAAGTTTGATTTATTTAAAGGGATATTCAAGTTTAAAAAATACAATTTTGATAGAACATAGTTTTTTAAACAAAAAATATTTTTTTTCTTTTTTTTTACTATGTATTTGAATGCAGTCAGAGTTGCACACTTTAGGGCCGATTTATCAAACTCTGTATGGAGCTTGATACCCCTGTTTCCGCACGAGCCTTCAGGCTCGACGGAAACAGAAGTTATGAAGCAGCGTTCTAAAGATATGATTGGGCTGATTGACACCTCTGCTAGCGGCCGCGAATCTGCAGGGGGCGGCATTGCATCAACAGTTCACAAGAATGTATGCTGTTGGAATTTATCGATGTGCAGCTGACATGATACACTATACTGTAGCGGAATTATGTCCACTAGCACCATGATAAATCTACCCCTGACCTGCTCCTTGTGCAGCACCAGAACAGGATGCAGCCAGTGATATGTATCTGCTCCTGTTCCTGTTTGATTCATTGCCCATTGTCTTATCAGAAGTGATACTGGAACATACCAGGTGCATGACGTTGACAAACCAGAAGACTAAACATATACAGGTGTATTCTGTACAGGGGTGTGTGCATTGGTTACAGGGCTGTGTACGTTTAACAATAGCATATGTTCACATTTTCAAAGTGAACATTTTATAAGTGAGGCATTAATTTTTAAGAATTATACAAGAATTGAACAAGGATTGGGCAAGGGGCAAGAAACAAGGCAAGCACTCTTGTAATACTATGTTTTATGTATCTCATTGTATCCTTTTGCAAGTGCTGCTGTAACACTGTGTCTTATGTGTTTACTTGGTTCCCACTTTCAGAATAATGCTTAATATCTTCATATTCCTTTTTGCTACCTCTTGTCTCTATAACAAACTACATTACTCAATTACTCCTTCTCCCTCTCCACCTGCACTGTTCATTAGCCCATCTCTCTTATACTCACCTTACTTTTGTACTCATGAACTCTACTTATTCCTAAATACTCTCTCTCCCCCCTGCACTTCAGCCAAACAATAGTCTCATTACTGCAAATCTGCTTCTCATCTCATGTCACTCTCCCTCTTGCTCATACTAGCTGCTGGTGACATCTCCCCTAATCCTGGTCCCTCACAACCTCCTAACCTTTCACATCCTTGTGTGCCTTTCAATAGACTTCAAAAACTAAACTCTGGTAACCTTAATCGCATCCCTCTTACATCTAAAAACCCCTCCCCCTTCACTTGTGCACTCTGGAACTCTCGCTCTGTTTGCAACAAGCTAACTTCTATCCATGATTTCTTTATCTCCCACTCTCTTTACCTTCTGGCTCTTACAGAAACCTGGCTCTCTGCTTCAGACACAGCATCCACTGCTGCACTGTCACATGGGGGTCTCCATTTCAGCCACACTCCTAGGTCTGGCAATATACAAGGAGGTGGTGTCGGTATTTTACTTTCCTCTCGTTGCACCTTCCAACAAATACAGCCCTTCTCTTCACTCACATTTTCTTCATTTGAAGCACACATGATTCAGTTATTCTCTCCCCTCTCTATACGTGTTGCAGTCATATACCACCCCCCTGGCTCCCCAACTCAATTTTTAGATCACTTTGCTGCCTGGCTTCCTTATTTCCTTTCCTCAGACACCCCTGCCCTCATTCTTGGTGACTTTAACATCCCTCTTGACAATCCCAATGCCTCCTCTGCAATACAACTTCTTCAACTGACTTCCTCTTTCGGCCTGTCACAATGGACTGACTCTCCCACTCACAAAGATGGTCATTCCCTTGATCTGATTTTCACCTATCGATGCACTCTTTCAAATTTAACAAACTTCCCTTTTCCTCTCTCTGACCATCATCTCCTAACTTGCAACATCACTTCCCTACCTACAACTCCCCCTACCTCTACCCCTCACACCAAACTTCACAGAAGCACTAAGTCACTAGATCTGCATCAGCTCGCTAGCTCCCTCAAACCTCTCCTCTCATCCATCACCTCCTTTTCCTGCCCTGACCAATCTATCTGCCAGTATAATTCCACCCTTACATCGTTCATTGACACTCTGGCCCCTCCAACCTTAGCTCAGAAACCACACTCTCATCCTCAGCCCTGGCATACTCCTCTGACACGATACCTACGCAGATGCTCCCGTACTGCTGAGCGACATTGGAGGAAATCTCGGAGTTCAGCTGACTTTCTTCACTACAAGTTCATCCTGAACTACTATTCTGCCCTTAATCTTTATAAGCAACAATATTTTTCTAATCTCATCTCTACTCTTTCCTCTAACGCTAAACGTCTGTTCAACACATTCAACGCTCTTCTCCGCCCACCCCCACCTCCTAACACAACCTCTCTCTCAGCTCAAGATTTTGCAAGCAACTTCAACAACAAAATTGACTCCATCAGAAGTGAAATCAACTCTCAACATACTTCCAATCTTTCACCCCCTCAAAAGCTCACGATCACCCAAAACCCAAATATCCAAAAATGCAGCTCTTTTGCCCCTGTTAATGAGGAGGAAGTTTCTGCCCTTATACTGTCCTCCCACCTCACTACCTGTCCCCTCGACCCCATCCCCTCACAGCTACTCCCCTCCCTCTCTTCTACCCTCACCGCCATACTCACACACAATTTCAACCTCTCCCTCAGCACTGGTATATTTCCCTCATCTCTAAAACATGCACTGGTTACACCTATCCTCAAAAAACCTTCCCTTGATCCAACCTCCCCTTCGAATTACCGCCCTATTTCCCTACTCCCTCTTGCCTCAAAGCTCCTCGAAAAGCTAGTTTAGGCACGTCTATCCCATTTCCTTACACTAAACTCTCTTCTTGTCCCACTGCAATCTGGATTTCGTTCCCATCACTCTACAGAGACAGCAATTGTCAAGGTTACCAATGACCTACTTGCAACAAAATCCAAAGGCCACTTCTCTCTGCTTATCCTCCTTGACCTGTCTGCAGCCTTTGACACTGTTGACCACCCTCTTCTGCTCCAAACCCTCCAATCCTTTGGCATCTGTGACACAGCTCTCTCGTGGTTCTCTTCCTATCTGACTACCCGTACATTTAGTGTAGCCTTCTCCGGAGCATCCTCTGCCCCGCTACCACTTTCTGTTGGGGTACCTCAAGGCTCTGTCCTTGGTCCCCTTCTCTTCTCAATCTACACGTCGTCACTAGGTTCCTTAATAAAGTCCCATGGGTTTCAATACCATTTGTATGCCGATGACACCCAAATCTACCTCTCTGCACCAGACCTACCTCCTTCCTTACTAACCCGTGTCACTAACTGTCTTTCTCACATCTCATCTTGGATGTCCTCTCACTACCTTAAGCTAAATCTCTCCAAAACTGAACTCCTTATTTTTCCCCCTTCTTCCAATGTCTCCACCCCCAAAATTTCTATAACTGTTGATAATTCCACCATTACCCCTACCCGCTCGCCCGATGTCTTGGGGTCACACTTGACTCAGATCTTTCCTTCACTCCTCACATCCAGTCCTTGGCTAAAGCCTGCCGCTTCCACCTTAAAAACATTGCTAAAATTAGACATTTCCTTACACAAGATACAACCAAGATTTTAATCCACTCTCTCATCCTTTCCCGCCTCGACTACTGCAATTCCGTCCTCTCTGGTCTACCTAGCTGCTGCACAGCTCCTTTACAATCCATTATGAATGCCTCTGCCAGACTAATCTTCCTTACTCGTCGCTCTTCATCTGCTGTACCTCTCTGTCATTCCCTTCACTGGCTTCCTCTTGCCTCTAGGATTAAACATAAAATCCTCACCCTGACATATAAAGCTCTCAACTGCACTGCTCCCCCCTACATCTCAGAACTTGTCTCTAGATACTCTCCCTCCCCTCCCCTTCGATCAGCTCAGGATCTCCTCCTCTCCTCCTCTCTTGTTACTTCCTCACATTCACGTTTACAGGACTTCTCCAGACTGGCCCACATCTTGTGGAATTCCCTGCCTCGCTCCATAAGACTCTCCCCTAGTTTTAACAGCTTCAAGCACTCCCTAAAAACTTTACTATTCAGGGATGCATACAACCAACACTAACCTTTCCTAACGCCATTGCTTTCCCCTTCAACCCCTTAGATTGTAAGCCTATGGGCCCAGCTGTTTACAGATCGCTTCATAAGAGCCGACTACAACAGTGATACTCTCGGCAGGGCCCTCTACCCACTTGACCCCTACAAAAGCTATCCTGTACACCGACTATGTTTACAGCGCTGCGGAATCTGTTGGCGCTCTACAAATACCTGATAATAATAATAATAATAATAATAATAATAATATTCTAATTCTTTAGAAAATGTTACCAGTACGTAAATCCTTTTTTAAGTCTTAGGGAGTTTGTGTAGATAAATCTTTAGAAAATCTTTCCTAAATAATTATAAAATTGCCTGTCATTTAAGCACGGATTTGAGGGGACATTAAACACTATGAGGCCTATTTATCAAGCCATCAACCGCAAATACGCTGGAATTCCACAGCGTAATTGTGGAGAGCTTGATTCACCTTATTTATCAAAGGCTACAGACCGGCAAAAGTAGAATTTTGTGACGTAACATACGATCCGCCGGTTTCAGTCCGACACAGATCGATGCTTACGTCACTACAGATGTTCCGAATGCAAATTCGGCACTATATGACTACTTTTGCTAGTTAACAAATACCTACCAGGTACGCTCGCCACTATTCCGGCCCAGCGTACCTGGTTTGATGCCATAGGAATCAATGGGAGTCTGAAAGCAGTGAAAGCTTATGTTTGCTGCTGCCCAATATCCCATTGATTTCTATGGTAGAATAAAAGTTACGTTTACACCTAACACCCTAACATAACCCCCGAGTCTAAACAACCCTAATCTGCCACCCCGACACCGCCGCCACCTAAATTATACTTATTAACCCCTAATCTGCTGCCCCTTACACCGCCGCCACCTACATTATACTTATTAACCCCTAATTTGCCACCCCCTATACCGCCGCCACCTACATTATACTTATTAACCCCTAATCTGCCGCCCCGAAACCGCCGACACCTACATAAAGTTATTAACCCCTATCCCGCCGCTCCCGGAGCCCACCGCAACTAAGTAAATGTATTAACCCCTAAACCTAACAACCCGCTAACTATATATTAAATATTAACTCATCCCGATCTTATAATCAATTTAAACTTGCCTTTAAAATTAAATTAAACTATATTAAACTAATAATTGATCTACACTAACTTTTATAATAAAATTACATTAAACTATATTAAACTATTAATTAATCTACACTAACTTTTATAATAAAATTACATTAAACTATATTAAACTAATAATTAATCTACACTAACTTTTATAATAAAATTACATTAAACTACAAATTAAATTAACTATATTATATATTTAGAAACCCAACCCTACTCAAATAATTTAAATCTACACTAAAAAATTACCAAGTTACAAAAAACTAACAACTTAGTTACAGAAAATAACAAACACTAAGTTACACAAAAAAATAAACACTAAGTTACAAAAAAATAAAAAAAGAAATTATCAAAGATTTAAACTAATTACACCTATTCTAAGGGCCCTATGAAAATAAAAAAGCCCCCCCAAAATAAAAAACCCTAACCTACAATAAAATACAAATAGCCCTTAAAAGGGCCTTTTGCGGGGCATTGCCCCAAATAAATCAGCTCTTTTACCTGTAAATAAAAAATACAAACAACCCCTCAACAGTAAAACCCACCACCACACAACCACCCGCCTCCCAAATAAAAATCTAATCTAAAAAAACCTAAGCTCCCCATTGCCCATTTGGATGGGCATTGCCCTTAAAAGGGCATTAGCTCTATTGCACCCAAACCCTAATCTAAAAATAAAACCCACCCAATAAACCCTTAAAAAATCCTAACACTAACCCCTGAAGATCGACACAGTTTTGAAGATCCGACATCCATCCTCCAAGAAGCTGACAGAAGTCCTTATCGAAGCTGAGATAAGTCTTCATCCAAGCAGCCGAAGTCTTCATCCAAACCCTCAGAAGTCTTCACCCAGACCGCATCTTCTATCTTCATCCATCCAGCGAGGAGCGGGTCCATCTTCAAGACATCCAATTGGCTAATGCAATCAGTCAATAGGATTGAACTTCAATCCTATTGGCTGATCCAATCAGCCAATAGGATTGAGCTTGCATTAGCCAATAGGATTGAGCTTGCATTGGAACAGCCAATAGAATGCAAGCTCAATCCTATTGGCTGATTGGATCAGTCAATAGGATTGAAGTTCAATCCTATTGGCTGATTACATCAGCCAATAGGATTTTTTTAACCTTTATTCCGATTGGCTGATAGAATTCTATCAGCCAATCGGAATCTAAGAGACACCATCTTGGATGACGTCACTTAAAGGAACCTTCATTCGTCAGGAGTCGTCGGAAGAAGAGGATGCTCCGTGTCGGATGTCTTGAAGATGGACCCGCTCCTTGCCGGATGGATGAAGGTAGAAGATGCCGTCTGGATGAAAACTTCTGCGGGCTTGGATGAAGACTTCGGCCGCTTAGATGAAGACTTCTCCCGGCTTCGATGAGGACTTCTGCTGGCTTCTTGGAGGATGGATGTCAGATCTTCAAAACTGTAAGTCGATCTTCAGGGGTTAGTGTTAGGATTTTTTAAGGGTTTATTGGGTGGGTTTTATTTTTAGATTAGGGTTTGGGTGCAATAGAGCTAAATGCCCTTTTAAGGGCAATGCCCATCCAAATACCCTTTTCAGGGCAATGGGGAGCTTAGGTTTTTTTAGATTAGGTTTTTATTTGGGGGGGTTGGTTGTGTGGGTGGTGGGTTTTACTGTTGGGGGGTTGTTTGTATTTTTTATTTACAGGTAAAAGAGCTGATTTCTTTGGGGCAATGCCCCGCAAAAGGCCCTTTTAAGGGCTATTTGTAGTTTATTGTAGGTTAGGGTTTTTTTTATTTTGGGGGGCTTTTTTATTTTCATAGGGCCCTTAGATTAGGTGTAATTAGTTTAAATCTTTGATAATTTCTTTTTTATTTTTTGTAACTTAGTGTTTATTTTTTTGTGTAACAGTGTTTGTTATTTTTTGTAACTAAGTTGTTAGTTTTTTGTAACTTAGTAATTTTTTTAGTTTAGATTTAAATTATTTGAGTAGGGTTAGGTTTCTAAATATATAATATAGTTAATTTAATTTGTAGTTTAATGTAATTTTAATATAACAGTTAGGGTAGGTTAATTATTAGTTTAATATAGTTTAATGTAATTTTAGTCTAATAGTTAGGGTAGATAGGGGTTAATACATTTATTAGAGTGGCGGTGGGCTCCGGGAGCGGAGGAATAGTGGTTAATAACTTTATTAGAGTGGCAGTGGGCTCCGGGAGTGGCAGTTTAGGGGTTAATAAGTTTATTTAGTTGCGGTGGGTTCCGGGAGCGGCAGGATAGGGGTTAATAAATTTATTAGAGTGGCGGTGGGCTTCGGGAGCGGCAGGATAGGGGTTAATAACATAATGTAGGTGGCGGCGGGGTCCGGGAGTGGCGGTTTAGGGGTTAATACGTTTATTTATTTGCGGCGGGGTCCGGGAGCGGCGGGATAGGGGTTAAACAGTTTAGTATAGTGGTGGTGTTTAGTGACAGTATACAAATAAAGCTGGGAAAAAGCCAAAGAGCAGCGAGATCAATGACTGTTAGCTTACAACAGTCCGCTACTCATCGCCCCGTACTTGGTGCGCGGCTTTTTGACAGCTTTTTTGTTAAATATGGAGAACGTATTCAGGTCTGTGGCAGCGAAGTTAGGCGATGTCAGGCGAGCGTATTGGTGCCGGTGAATGCAGCACAGTTGACAGCTTGATAAGTAGGCCCCTAAGAGATATTAGTAAAAAAAAAATTAATTATGTGTAGAACAATTTTGCAGTATATGTTCATTATTTATGTTACCCCCTTTTCTTGTAATTTAACGGAAAATGTAGGTTTGCTAATTACCCTGAGTTGCAGCCATGAGATAACCTAGGTTTCCCTTATTTGATCTATTCAGCAGAGAACAATTAGAACTAGATAAAGTATGCAAACAGTGTGTGTAGAATATAGCAATGTTAAGGGAACTTTAAGCCCTGTGACCTTGACATTTCACATAGTCATTCCCTGATCATCATATCTGTCCATAATTGTCCTCAGCAGAAAAGATTAGATAAGGAAAACCTAGGTTTCAACATGGCGGCACCCATTACTTTTTAAAAACTAAACTTTATAGAAATAAAAACTTTACACGTATTTATTCAGCATTTAAACAACAAATATAGAGGTTTTGTTGATGGTGTTTATAATCAGCTTTTTTTTTTTGGCTGTCGGTACACCTTTTTTGAAATCACAATTCAAACAAGAACATCATTAACGTATTTTAAAAATATTGGAGCAGAGAAGAGCGGATAATTCCCCCATAGGGGCCGATTTATTAAGATGCGGGCTGACATGATCCGCTGTAGCTAAATGCCGACAGCATACACTGTCGGAATTTAACATTGCACAAGCATTTCTAGTGAAATGTTTGTGCAATGCGCCCCCCTACAGATTTGCGGCCAATCAGCCGCGCCCGCTAGCAGGAGGTGTCAATCATCCAGATCGTATCTGATCGGGATGATTGCTGTCCGCCGCCTCTGAGGTGGCGGATGAGTTAAGGAGCAGCAGTCTTAAGACCGCTGCTTCTTAACTTATGTTTCCCGCAAGCCATGGAAACTGCTGCATTCACAGCATGTTAAATCGGCCCCATTGGATGCATTGACAGCATCGACTTTGGCAATCACAATCCATCTGACCAAAAGTTATTGATTAAATATCGACAACAAAATGGGCACATCTAATTGAACAGCCAAAGGCACTTGATAAATGCTTAACACTTACAGATCAAACAGTAACATACATTGGCCAATAATATGTGCCTGGTAGGACCAGAAATACAAGATGGCGCAGCCCATGCCAACAACTGCAACAGAAGATTTTGACAACAATTTATTTGCACCAAATAATATACTTCATTCAATATATGGATGCAAATATTTTAATAAAATATCTACAATATACTGACTGCCATTTGTAAAATCAGTACAGATATCAATACCAATGTTTATCTATCAGTAAATTACATTAAAAATATTTTATTAAAAATAAACATCATTCTATCAAAATGCAAAACACACTCACATTATTTATTATTATTATCGGTTATTTGTAGAGTGCCAACAGATTCTGCAGCGCTATAAACAAATGCGGAGTACAACAAAACATTGATAGAGATCAAACGCACTGTTGTAGTCAGCTCTTAAGAAGGTGATCTAGAAACAGCTGGACTCTTAGGCTTACATACTAAGGAGGTTCAGGGGATAGCAATAGAGGAGAGGAACTGGTATAAAGAAAGGTTAGTGTAGGTTGTATGCATCCCTGAACAGTAGTCTTTAGGGAGTGATTGAAGCATTCAAAACTAGTGGAGAGCATTGTGGAGTGAGACAAGATGGGAGCCAGTCTGGAGAAGTCCTGTAAATGCAGTGTGAAGAGGTAACAAGAGAGGAGGAGAGTAGGAGGTCATGAGCAGAGTGAAGGGGACGGGAGGGAGCCTATCTGGAGACAAGGTCTGAGATATAGGGGGAAGCAGTGCAGTTGAGGGCTTTGTATGTCAGAGTGAGAATTTTATGTTCTCCTAGAGGCAAGAGGAAGCCAGTGAAGGGATTGGCAGAGAGGTATAGCAGATGAAGAGTGACGTGTAAGGAAGATGAGTCCGGCAGAGGCATTCATTATGGATTGTAAAGGAGCTAGGCAGCAGCTGGGGAGACTAGAGAGGACAGAGTTGCAGTAATCAAGGAGGGAAAGGATGAAAGAGTGGTTTAAAGTTTTAGTTGTTACTTGTGTAAGGAAATGTCTAATTTTAGAGATGTTTTTAAGGTGGAAGCGGCAGGCTTTAGCCAAGGACTAAATGTGAGGAGTGAAAGAAAGATCTGAGTCAAATGTGACCCCAAGACATCGGGCATGCAGGGTAGGGGTAATGATGGAGTTGTCGACAGTTATAGAGAGATTGGGGGGGTGGAGATTTTGGAAGAAGGGGGGAAAATAAGGAGCTCAGTTTTGGAGAGATTTAGCTTGAGGTAGTGAGAGGACATCCAGGAAGAGATGTGTGAAAGACAGTTAGTGACACGGGTTAGCAAGGAAGGAGAGAAGTAGATTTGGGTGTCATCGGCATACAAATGATATTGGAAACCATGGGACTTAATTAGGGAACCTAATGATGACGTGTAGATTTAGAAGAGAAGGGGGACCGAGGACAGAGCCTTGCAGTACCCCGACAGAAAGTGGTTACGGGGCAGAGGAGGCCCCAGAGAAGGCCACACTAAAGGTACGATTTGACAGGTAGGAAGAGAACCATGAGAGGGCTGTCTCACAGATACCGAAGGATTGGAGGGTTTGGAGCAAAAGAGGGTGGTCAACAGTATCAAAGGCTGCGGACAGATCAAGGAGGATAAGCAGAGTGAAGTGGCCTTTTTATTTTGCTTTAAGTAGGTTGTTGGTAACCTTAACGATTGCTGTCTCTGTCAAGTGAAGGGGACGAAATACAGATTGCAGTGGGTCAAGGAGGGAGTTTAATGTAAGGAAATGGGATACTCAATTAACCATGTACTCAATTAACCCTGTTAACCCCACTATAAAAGGAAACACTCACTGATAGGGACTGTGTTGCATCTTAGTCATGATGTCAATGTTTCTGATTGGCTGTCAAGTCCATAGGGATGTGATGTAAGGTAAAAATACTCAAATTTGGATTCTGGTGGTTGTTTTTGTTTGGTGTATTGATTTCGGTGTTTGTTGATCGACAGACATTATTGATCTTAAAGGATCATTAAAGGGACATTAAACTGCTGTGTACAACTACAGTAGCATGGCTACTTGTCACCATGCTATTGATGCTATTGTATTTCCTCCTGTACCTGCAGCTCTTTCTTTAACTCCTTGACCCTCTAAGACATATATATATATAAATAAATAAATATATATATATATACATCATGCGGTACAAAGTCCATCACACCACATAACGTATATATACTTTGCAACTTCAAGAAGCATCCGCAGCCTCAGCTGTAAAGTGACATCTAAGACTGCTGTTCCTGAGCTGCATGGAATCTGTCGTCATATGGTAACAGAGCACGATTGGTGCTCCGTTACCAAATGTGTGTAGATATTCATGTCATTACAGACAGTGACACGGTCTGTGTCACTGTTAGTAACGATCTCCTTCAGTGCTGGTGGGAGGCACGGCAGGGAAGGAGAGAGGTGAATGGGTGGCAAAGAGGTGGAGGGGGAGGGGAGGGAGGAATGTGCATGGCCCTAACACTGCAGAAAATAAATTTTGGAAATTAGAGGGATGCTACACTACAGAAATTTTGGGAATCAGGTTGGGGAACCCTACAATCACAATTGCAGGGAAGGGGGAGGGGGGACACTAAACTACAGAAAAAAAAGAAAAAATAATAAATACATTTTAAAATTTTTAATTTATACCTAAACTGGGAGCTGGCAGACAACTGCCAGTACCTAAAATGGCGGAGACCATGAGGAGGGGGAAGGTTTAGAGAGCTGTTTGAGAGGGATCAGGGAGGTTTGGATGGTAAGAGGGGATCCTACACTGCAGAAAATAAATAAATATAGTAAATTATTTTTTTTTTAAATAAAGCAATCACTAAAACATAATACTGGCAAACTGTCTGCCAGTACCTAAGATTGTGATGAGAAGTATAGGTGGTGTGGGGAAAAGAACTGTTTGGGAGGGATTCAGGGAAGTGGGAGGTGTCAGGTGGGAGGGTAATCCTTACACTATAATACTATAACCTTTCCCAGCTAACTAATTAACCCCTTCACTGCCAGAAATTTCAGAAGTATGGTGTGTAGCTGCAATTAGTGGCCTTCTAATTACAAAATAAAATGGCAAAGCCATGCATGGCTGCTATTTATATTTTATATTTCCCAGAGAAGCTTTTGCATCCATTTGCATTATGACTGTACAAGTTGTATGTAAATAATTTCAGTGAGAAAACCAGTTTGTGAAAAGCTAACAATTTTTTTAATATGATAGCTTTTGGTGGGGAAACAACACCAAGATGGGCCTAGCTACTACTAAAAAAAAATATTGTTTTCATAGGTAAAAAGAAAAAAACAAGGCTCTATTTCTGTCTAAATTGAATGATAGCAAAAATGCTAAAAATGCACTGGTATTTTGGACATTTGTATCTGAAAAAGCTCAAAGATAAATTGTGATTGAGGCCTTAGAGTTCAGTTGCTTTGTTCTCTTGATCTCTTGGCCCATTACAAAAAGCAAATCTTTACTGTTTATGTAGGTCTTTAATGTTAACATTTTCAACATTATTTATTTAAATAATAAAAAATACAATCATGATCAAGCTTTGTTAAAAAAATACATATATATATAACCCATATCACAATTGTAAACTATATAACCACCAAAATGTTCTAAGCTTCTAATTAAAATGGAATTTTATTTCCTGCTGCTCAAGCTAATTAGGAACGCCTCTTTCAATACATCTGTAAAATGGACTGGCTATCATATTGAGTTGATTCCAAAAGAGATAAATTATTTACAATACAAAAAGGCCACACATATTTTTTTTAAACAGACATAAAACTAGCAGGTATAGCCATTATAGTAGGAGGACTAGTCAAATAATAACTAGAGACTTTCATATTATAGAGAATTGTAACCTGGTAATACCTATATTTCACCAACTTCCAAAATGTTAGTGCATAGTGGTTTGAGCCATATTAAGGATAACAGGGGAGATTATATTGCTTATATGAATCATGGCTGTTACCCATGTACCTCATAAACACAATTGGGAGGACATGATAGTTATAGCGCTAGAACTTGTATTACAAGTCGCGTGTGAAACAAAATTTGCAACCTCTCTTGTTCAACCTTTGCAGTAACTAACGCTCCCTATACTTTTGATAATTAGCACAAAGTGGAAACTTATAATCATATTCAAGTCCATGGTTAATCCTTGCAATCAAGTTAGAAATACAGAAATGATTAACCAATATTAACCAAAGTGAAAAGCTCTGGTAAAGTCAATATGACAGCTCATACAGGACTACAGATACCACAAAACTGGCCTCATGTTTTATTTTCACACTGTTTCAAGACCTTTACAAAGAACAATGCTTTTGTGCATAGACAAAACATACTTATGCGTACTGTAAACTTAGTTTCCCCTTGATGTATTTAAAATAACCTATTAAAACCTAATACAACCTATTGGAAATTGCTCCTTTAGGTATACTTTCTATATGAAATAGCTGCCTCTGGTAAGTGAAACCACATATATTTAAATTGGCTGAACTTGCAGACAGAACGTATTTCTATATTTACTCAAAATCCTCCTTATTTTTTCTTTCACTGTACACAGTGAGACAAAAACTTAGAGAGAACAATGAGAAAATTCCGATTATCCTAGCTCTGTGAAGGAATAATCTAGATTTTATTAAAGAGATAAAGACAATTATTTTGCATAACCTTTTCTTTTTACTGCTCCACAGCACTTAGAAGCAATACAATATTAACATTAAAACAAAGTAAAACAAGAACACATATGGGGGCGGAGCTAGCCCCTTGAATCTATTTGGAGGGACGGTCTTTCTCCTTGAACGCTGCATGTTGCAAGACTTTCAACACAGAAAAACTCGTCCACTTCAGGATCCAGGAAGAAGAGGCTGGAACTTTCTAAGCATGGCTTTTTAAGGTAGGAAACCTCCCTCTTTACTTTTGCAACAATGTTGCCCACTAGATACTACCTCTTCTCCTGTCCCATTCCCTTGCTGCCTATATCCTTATAATGCTACAGGCCCATTGCAGGTCCTTACACTAACCTTAACTATGGATAGTTCAGATAAATATTGACTTTTTTGAGCAGCTTTTCTATGTACATTAGGTTGAATGTCAGATAAAGATTGCATCTGAATATTAAACTGCTGCTTTATACTATCAATAGAATTCTGTATCATATTCTGTACAGATTTTTCTGATAAAGAATTCTCTTCAGACATTTAAGCAATATAAATTAATATATATATAAATAAATAATATACATATAAATGTTATAATTAGCTTATATAAAGTTGCTTACTTAAAATGAATAATAAAGCTAATTTAAACTTAATAAATGTCACACAAAAATAATACAAAAAACTAAATAATTAAAGGGACAGTCTACACCAGAATTTTTATTGTTTTAAAAGATAGATAATCCCTTTATTACCCATTCCTCAGTCTTGCATAACCAACACAGTTATAATAATATACTTTTAACCTCTGTGATTATCTTGTATCTAAGCCTCTGCAAACTGCCCCTTTATTTCAGTTCTTTTGACAGACTTGCAGTTTAGCCAATCAGTGCCTGCTCCCAAATAACTTCACGTGCACAAGCACAGTGTTATCTATATGAAATACGTGAACTAACACCCTCTAGTGGTGAAAAACTGTTAAAATGCATTCTGAAAAGAGGTGGCCTTCAAGGTCTAAGAAATTAGCATATGAACCTCCTAGGTTAAGCTTTCAACTAAGAATACCAAGAGAACAAAGCAAAATTGGTGATAAAAGTATATTGGAAAATTGTTTAAAATGACATGCCCTATCTGAATCATGAAAGTTTATTTTGGCCTAGAATGTCCCTTTAAATAAGAAAAAACAGTGGAGCCACGCTCCATGGCTCCACGGTCGCCGGTCCTGCTCTGCGCTCATCTCCGCTCCGTGCCAGCTTGGTCCTGGATGAAGAAGGAGGAGGTCCCCGCTTGGATGAAAATGTCGGCCGCTTGGAAGAAGACTTCACTGCCTGGAACAGGACCTTCTCCGCCAGACTTCAGTACTTTGTATTTTTTTTAAGGAAAAGAGCTGTTTAACTTAGGGAAATGCCCTACAAAAGGCCCTTTTTTATTTTCATAGGGATTAGGTTTAATTTTTTTATTTTTGCTAATTTGGTTTATTATTCTATGTAATTTTAGACTTTTTTATTTTTTGTAACCTTAGATTAATTTAAAATTAGTTTTTTTTATTTTTAAGTAATGTTAGCTATTTTTATTTTAATTGTAATTTAGTATTTTTTAATTTAGTTAATTGGGGTTAATTTAGGGGGTGTTAGGTTAGGGGGCTTAGTTATTTAACTAGTTATTTGCATGGTGGGGGGTTGGCGGATTAGGGGTTAATAGATTTATTAGGATTATTGCATTGTGTGGGTTTGGCGGATTAGGGGTTAAAAGTTTTATTAGGTTTGTTGTGATGTGGGTTAATGGTGGATTAGGGGTAAATATACTTTATTAGGTTTATTGCGATGTGGGTTAATGGCGGATTAGGGGTTAATATACTTTATTAGGTTTATTGCGATGTGGGTTAATGGCGGATTAGGGGTTAATAGTTTTATTAGGTAGATTGCGATGTGGGTGAATTGCGGATTAGGGGTTAATAGTTTAATTAGGCTTATTGTGTTGTGGGGGTTGTCGGTTTAGGGGTTAATACTTTTATTATTAGTTCCGATGTGGGTTTGATGGCAGATATAGTGGTTTTATGTGTCAGGTTTATTTTTGGGAGGCGGGTTAGACTTTTACGGGAGATTTGACATTTTTTTCTATTTTCTTAGGCGCCGGCAGTTTCTAAAGTGCCGTAAGTCACTGGCGACTCCAGAAATTTGTATTTACGCTCATTTCTGGACATCGCTAGTTTATCTGACTTTAAGAATTTCCGGCGGGGTTTATGTAATACCCCGATGTGCGAGGTGAAATAACGGGCGGTGCGGGTTTCAGCAGTTGCGCTGAAGCTTGCGCCGTATAAATGTAATCTCGCCCACAGTCGGCACTCAGACTCGGCAGAGGGAGAAAGAAGAGGCTCATTAGCTTCAGTGGTAGAAATTGCATTTTTTTTCACAAAACACGTTTTACAGTGTGAGAAATTTTTCAAAATACACTATTGTAACTGGGGGGAAAACACACACCAAATACAAAACATGTTCTGTTTATTTTTTACAGTAATCAAACAGAAATAATGTATAATGAACACTTTTACAGTATGGATATGAATTAGACCTCATGGACACATGTACTGTATTCCCATAGTGCCCCAGCTCAAATGTATAAATGCAACTGTATTGTTGTAAACATTTGTATTTTAAGGTATATTCCTGCTGAATGGCCATTGTATTAGTGATTTGCATTTGTATAAGGTGTAATTGGTAGATTTCAGGTTACTTCAAAATGGGAATCACGGTTTACTTCTAACTCTGTTAAGTTGCACTCGAGCAATACAAGTGCACAGATGCTCGCTATATACTCGCAGCAGCAGTTTCACACGTGGAATTTACACTAGGGGTAGATTTATCAAGCAGAGGATGCTGCTTTCTATGCCCGAAACCTAGGTTAAGAAGCAGTGGTCATAAGACCGCTACTCCTTATCTTGTTTGCCACCTTTTAGGTGGCGGACTGCAATCATCCTGATCCGATACGATCAGGGTGATTGACACCCCCTGCTAGCGGCCGCGAATGTGCAGGGTGCAGCATTGCACAAACATTTCACAAGAAATGCTTGTGCAATATTAAATGCCGACAGCATATGCTGTCGGCATTTAGCGATGCCAGGCGGACATGATTCGCTACAGCGAATCATGTCTGCCCGGCAGTCAATAAATTTACCCCTAGAAATCTGGTGCAAAACACCCCTCCAATTGTAAACTAGGCTTATGTGTTTATATATTTTATTTTGTGGAATAATGTACGCCCCTACTGTAGTTCATTTGTATAAGATGCATTATAATAAACTCTGGAGAAGAGCAGGAGGTCCTTACTAAAAGCTTAAATGCTTCAAAAAATAATTTTGTTTCTTTTATCTAGGATTCTAATTTTAACTGTTTTTGGCACTTGAATGGCTTTAAATGCACTTAGATTTCTTTTATGTATAGTGGCATAAATAAGAGCAATTTAACCAAAAGGTTCCTATATGCTTGGACCCATTTTAATACATAATGGTCTTGTATTTCAATGCTGTTTGACTGCATTATAGATTTTGTGTTATGTTTATTCACTTTGTACCCTTTTTCCCAATGTGCACTTTGCTAAAAAATAAAATTAATTCTGAATCTCTCTTAGATATGATAGATAAGTAGATAGACAGACAGATGATAGATAGATAGATAGATAGATAGATAGATAGATAGATAGATAGATAGATAGATAGAATGTAATATCAGCAGTCAAGAGAAAACAAATTCCTGCACAATATTTCTAATTTTAATTATTTAAAAAAAAAAAGTTTGACCCCCTATATGCAAATACGCAATAAAGCACAGACAACAGGGTTGGGTTGAAAAGGCTGCAGATCCACATTTATTAGCAATGTATCAAACATTGTAACCATAAATACATACATAACTGTAAACATAATACCCATAAAGCCCCAGGAGGTGCTTGCTCCTATGTAGCCCTGAATTGAGCCACATCCTCACAAATATTCCACCTCCCCTGGACACCCAGGGGGTACACCCCATTATTTACAACAGCTATCTCCACCCAGCAAGTAAACCCCGCCATCCTGCTACGACAACTGCCTAAATTCTAGGGAGGGAACAGCTTCTCACACATTGATGTTCTAAAGAGGGCCTGCTTCCTGTCTAGCCCCCCTTTTAACCTCTCCTATTCTCCACCCCTTAACCCTCCCATTGCTTTCCTCATTGAGGGTCAAAAATAACTGTAAACGTAATACCCATAAAGCCCCAGGAGGAAGCCCCAGGGGAATCTTATCATAACCCCTAGACATAAATCTTAACGTAGTTTCTTGTGCTTGTTTTTAATATTCTTGTGTAGAGGTACAGTTTATTTTAACCCTCATATATTGTGCCTTAGGAATTGCTTTTATAATATGTCTAGGGTCACAAGACTTTGCATTTAATAAAGTGTTCCCTACTGTAGGTTTCCTATACAAACACACCTCAATATTCTTCTTCAAACTGTCAGGTTTAAACTAACATCCAGATATGATATGGATTCTTTAGCAAATTCAATTGTAAACTCCAATCTCATATTATTTGATTTTAAGTACTTCAGGAAATTGTGTATGTCTGATTTGCTGCCCCTCCATATAAACAACAAATCGTCTATATAACGACCGTAAAAGCGAATACTATCCCTATATGGATTGTTACCTCCAAAATCGTGGACTATCTCCCACCAATCTAAATATAGTTTGGCATAGGTGGGGGCAAATTAGCCCCCATAGCTGTTCCACGCTTCTGGAGGTAAAAATCCCTTTCAAACATAAAAAAATGATGTGTCAATAAGTATTCCACTGATTTCAATATGAACTCTTTAGTATCCATATCATATCCTGAATGTTGATCCAGAAAGTACTCTATTGCCATAATGCCCTTCGAATGAGGAATAGAGGTGTATAGAGATACTGCGTCAATAGTTACAAAGACATAATTGTCTCACCATTCAATCCCTTCAATCTGACATATTAGATCTGTTGTATTTTGTACAAAACGTTTTAGGTTTTTCATTAATGGTTGCAGATATGCATCAATTATGTCCCCAAAGATTCATTAAGTGATCCAATTCCAGCTATTATGGGTCTACCCGGAGGTGACACTAAGCTTTTATGAATCTTGGGGAGATAATGAAAAATTGCAGTCACTGGGTATTCTACAATAAGATACTCTGCATTGCTTTTACTAATGACACCATGACTGAGGGCCCAATCAATTACAGAAATTACAGAAACTAAAGTTTTTCTATATGCAAATTTGGGATCATGTGTTAACAACTGCTCTGATTTTACCTGTGCAAGTGCATCAATTTCTGCCTTTAGATTATCCATTTATGATATTTCCTGTTTATACTTGTATTTAAACAACATAATTCACTCTTAATCATTTTTTGAAGCACTTATACAGCATTAGATCTGGTTTTAACTGGATAGAAGGTGGACTTCTTTTTGAACCTTGACAGAGCTGTTTTTTTCTAGCATCTGGTTAACGTCTATCCCTTCACTCTCAGTTTGTATTGATAACAAGTCTAATTCTGCACACATCCAAAAATGTAAAATTATCTTCATTTTTCACTAGATAAATTGCCAAGATTTAATTGTTGTGATTCAAGAAAATGTTTTTTCAAGACCAATGATCTAACAAACATATTTACGTCAACAATCATTTTAAATAGATTAGTGACAAGTAGGGGAGAAATTTAAGTCTAGGCATAAAAACTTAATCTATCTGTTAGTGTATATGATGATAAATTGATGACATTCTGATTTGTCATATATATTTCCTTTCCTGAGTCTGTCTCTGTCTCCTTGGATACCTGGGTTGACCTTCCTGTTGTGGGGTGGGTGTCTTTCTTATTTCATTTTTCTACCACCTCTATGTGCTTTTTTCCTTTTTCTTTCACTTTCCCCCTGACTGAGCTCTCCTCGTTTTTCAAGATATTAACACTTTGTTCTTTGTTACTTCCGGATGTTTGAAGTATAAATGAGGAAGAAGTGGAGGAAGAAGCCTCCTCCTCCAGCCTTTCCTCACCCATACTGACAAAATCAGAGGAGTTGTAGTCATAATCAGTATCATTGTCATTAAATGTAACCTTTTTGGTGTTTTTCTTTCCCTGTGTCTAATCACCCGTGAGGGTCTCAAGGCGCTATGGGAGGATGAAAAGAAGGGGGGGGCTAAGGGAAGACGATTCAGATGAAGAGCCAGGTCTTGAGGTCTTTCCTGAAGTTAGTAAGGGAGGTGGATTGTCTGAGGTGCAGCGGGAGTGTGTTCCATGTCTTAGCTGCCATATAGGAGAAGGATCTTCCTCGGCAGAGCGGAGTTGTCTGAAGGGGGTATAGAAATTGATTGAAATTTATTAACCCCTAATCTGCCGCTCCCGATATCGTCGCCACTTTAAAAAAGTATTAACCCCTATTCCGCCGCTCCCCAACATCGTTACCACTATAATAAACTTATTAACCCCTAAACCGTCGCCCTCCCGCATCACAAACACTATTTAAATATTATTAACCCCTAATCTGCTGTCCGCCCACATTGCCCTCACTATACTAAAGTTATTAAGCCCTACACCATCCCCACTATACTAAAGTTATTATGCCCTACAACGCCGCCACCATAATAAACCTATTAACCCCTAAACCAAAAGCGCCCCAAAACGAAATATACTAAATTAAACTAGTAACACCTAAACCTAACGCCCCCCTAACTTTATATTAAAAATAACAATTTCCTCTTAAATAAATTAAAACTTACCTGTCAAATTAAAAAAAACTAAGTTTAAACTAACAATTAAACTATTATAATTATTAACCCTTTAAGGACCAAGGCCATTTTTCAATTTCTTTCCCTTAAAGACCAGGGCTATTTTTACATTTCTGTGGTGTTTGTGTTTAGCTGTAATTTTCCTCTTACTCATTTACTGTACCCACACATATTATATACTGTTTTTCTCGCCACTAAATGGACTTTCTAAGGATACCATTATTTTCATCATATCTTATAATTTATTATTAAAAAAATTATAAAATATGAGGAAAAAATTGAAAAAAAACACACTTTTTCTAACTTTGACCCCCAAAATCTGTTACACATCTAAAACCACCAAAAAACAACCATGCTAAATAGTTTCTAAATTTTGTCCTGAGTTTAGAAATACCCAATGTTAACATGTTCTTTGCTTTTTTTGCAAGTTATAGGGCAATAAATCCAAGTAGCACTTTGCTATTTCAAAACCACTTTTTTTCAAAATGAGCGCTAGTTACATTGGAACCCTGATATCTGTCAGGAATACCTGAATATCCCTTAACATGTATATATTTTTTTTAGAAGACATTCCAAAGTATTGATCTAGGCCCATTTTGGTATATTTCATGCCACCATTTCACCGTCAAATGCGATCAAATAAAAAAAACTTGTGCAATTATGGCATAAATGGTTGTAAATGCTTCTCTGGGATCCCCTTTGTTCAGAAATAGCAGACTTATATGGCTTTGGTGTTGCTTTTTGGTAATTAGAAGGCTGCTAAATGCCACTGCGCACCACACGTGTTTTATGCCCAGCAGTGAAGGGGTTAATTAGGGAGCATGTAGGGAGCTTGTAGAGTTAATTTTAGCTTTAGTGTAGTGTAGTAGACAAGCCAAAGTATTGATCTAGGCCCATTTTGGTATATTTCATGCTACCATTTCACCGCCAAATGCGATCAAATTTTAAAAAAACTTAAATTTTTTCGCAATTTTAAGTTTCTCACTGAAATTATTTACAAACAGCTTGTGCAATTATGGCACAAATGGTTGTAAATGCTTCTCTGGGATCCCCTTTGTTCAGAAATAGCAGACATATATGGTTTTGGCGATGCTTTTTGGTAATTAGAAGGCTGCTAAATGCCGCTGCACATCACACGTGTATTATGTCTAGCAGTGAAGGGGTTAATTAGGGATCTTGTAGGGAACTTGCAGGGTTAATGTTAGCTTTAGTGTAGAGATCAGCCTCCCACCTAACACATCAGACCCCCTGATCCCTCCCAAACAGCTCTCTTCCCTCCCCCACCCCACAATTGTCGCCGCCATCTTAAGTACTGGCAGAAAGTCTGCCAGTACTAAAATAAAAGGTATCTTTTTTTTTTAGCATATTTACATATGCTGCTGTGTAGGATCCCCCTTAGCCCCACACCTCCCTTATCCCCCCCAAACAGCTCTCTAACCCTCCCCCTCTACATTATTTGGAAGCCATCTTGGGTACTGGCAGCTGTTTGCCAGTACCCAGTTTACAAAAAATATATATTTTTTATTTTTTTCCCCCACTTTTCTGTAGTGTAGCTTCCCCCCCCAAGACTAAACCCCCACCCCCACCCAGATCACTTAGATTATATATATTAAATTTTATATACCCCCCTCTCTCCCTCTAAATATAAACAAAATCTGTTCCATAGTGTAATGGTTCCCACCCGCTCCCTCCCCGTGCACGTGCCCGCCCGCCTCCCCCGTGCACTCGCGCGTGTCCGCACGCGCTCCCAGCGATCCCGCCCACGATCCCGCCCACCTCTGCATTACATAATCCACCGATGGCCTCCCACGTCGGCTCCCACCCACCAACGACTGTGGCCATCGATGTCCGGTGCAGAGAGGGCCACAGAGTGGCTCTCTCTGCATCGAATGGGGTAAAATGTTATTGCAGTGATGCCTCGATATCGAGGCATCACTGCAATAACCAGGATCGCTTCCAGCCGATTTCAACCCCAACGTCGTACAGGGTACGTCACTGGTCTTTAAAGACCAGGTTGTGTGCGACGTACCCTGTACGACGCATGTTGTTAAGGGGTTAAACTAAAATTAAACTAACTACCAATTAAATAAAACTAAACTACACATTAAAAAAATCCTAACACTACTCTAAAAATTACTCTAATTACAAAAAATAAAAAAATACTAAGTTACAAAAAATAACAAACACTAAATTACGGAAAATAACAAACTAAATTATCAAAAATAAAAAAGAATTACACCTAATCTAATAGCCCTATCAAAATAAAAAAGCCCACTCGAAATAAAAAAATAACTCTAGCCTACAACAAACTACCAATGGCCCTTAAAAGGGCATTTTGTGAGGCATTGCCCCAAAGATATCAGCTCTTTTACCTGTAAAAAAAAACACAAAGACCCCACAACAGTAAAACCCACCACACAATCAACCCCCCAAAATAAAAAAAACTATTTCTAAAAAACCCTAAGCTACCCATTGTCCTGAAAAGGGAATTTGTATGGACATTGCCCTTAAAAGGGCATTTAGCTTATTTACAAGCCCAAAACCTAATCTAAAAAAAAAACACCCAAAAAACCCTTAAAAAAAGCCTAACACTAAACCCCGACGATCCACTTGAACGATCTTCATCCCGGCGGCCTCTTCAATCTTCATCCCGGCAGCTGTCCTGATCGAAGCAGCGAGAAGTCTTCATCCAGGTGGCATTTTCTATCTTGATCCCAGAGGCGCAGAGCAGGTACATCCTGAAGACATCAGGCGCGGAGCATCCTCTTCATACGGTCGCCACCGTACACTGAATCTTCAATGCAAGGGACGCGATTCATGATGGGTTCCCTTGCAGTCCTATTGGCTAAAAAATTTGAATAAGCCAATAGGAATTAGGGTTGCTAAATCCTATTGGCTCTTTAAATCAGCCAATAGGATTTAAGCAGCTCTCATTCTATTGGCTAATTTAAATTGTATTTTTTTGGAGCAAAAGGGCTGTTTATCTTAGGGCAATGCCCTACAAAAGGCCCTTTTAAGGGCCCTTGGTAGTTTATTCTAGAATAGGCTTTTTTATTTTGGGGTGTTTTTTTTTTTTATAAAGTATTAGAATAGGAATAATCTTTATTTATTTTTTGGATAATTTCGTTTGTTTAATGTAATGATTTTTAAAAAAAAAAAATTTAAAAAAATGGTTTTTTGTAATGGTAGGTTTTTTTTATTTTTTGTGATTTTAGTGTTTTTTATTTTTTGTAATGTTAGGTTTTAGTGTAAGGCAGGTTAGGTTTTATTTCACAGGTAAGTTTGTATTTATTTTAGCTAGGTAGTTAGTAAATAGTTAATAACCTGCGAAATAAAAATAAAACCTAAGATAGCTACATGATAACTATTAGTTATATTGTAGCTAGCTTAGGTTTTATTTCACAGGTAAGTATTTATTTTTAAATAGGTATTATTTAATTAATAATTGTAAATTTAATTTAGATCTATTTTAATTATGTTAAAGTTAGGTGTTGTTAGGGTAAGGTTTAGGGGTAGGGTTAGGGTTAGGTTTAGGGGTAGGTGTAGGTGTAGGGGTAAATAGTTTAATTGAGATTGTTGTGATGTGGGGGGCTGGTGTTTTAGGGGTTAATAGGTTTATTTAGTTCATAATTGTAATTTTAATTTAGCTATATTTTAATTATGTTAAAGTTAGGGGGTGTTAGGGTTAGAGTTATGTTAGGGTTACATTAGGGTTAGGTTTAGGGGTTAATATAGTTTAATTTAGGTTGTTGCGATGTGGGGGGCTGGCGGTTTAGGGGTTAATAGGTTTATTTAGTGGTAGTGATGTGGGAGGCCAGAGGTTTAGGGGTTAATAACTTTATTTAGTTGTGGCTATGTTGAGGAGCGGCGGAATAGGGCTTAATAACTTTAATATAGTTGCGGCGATGTTGGGGTGCGGCGAAATAGGGGTTTATAACTTTAGTATAGTGGTGGCCACATCGGGAGCAGCAGATTAGGGGTTAATAGTTTTATTTAGGAAGTGGCGATATTGGGAGCGGCAGATTAGTGGTTAGTAACTGTAGGCAGGTATCTGCGATGTTGGGGTTGGCAGATTAGGGGTGTTTAGACTCGGGTTTTATGTTAGGGTGTTAGGTTTAAACATAACTTTTATTTTCCCCATAGACATCAATGGGGCTGCGTTACAGAGCTTTTGTTTCCGCGATCGCAGGTGTTAGGCTTTATTTTTGACGGCTCTCCCCATTGATGTCTATGGGGAAAGAGTGCATGAACATGTCAAAACACCGCTTGAATTTGGGTGTGGTATGGAGCTCAAAATCTCCATATCGCCCGCGCAAGCCGGGTTTTTTTAAACTTGTAATGGCAGCGCTATAGGCGGTTAAATAACACCAATTTTGTGGCGTTTTTTACTTTCCCTATAGCGCTCAAAACTCGTAATCTAGGTGATAATATAGTACAAACAGAACAATAACAAAAGTCAAAAGCATAATAATACACCACTTCTATAAGAAATATTATATCAATGTAATTTTACATTAAAACCATAAATACTCCTGTTCATATACTAGGATAGGACATTTCCCCTAGCTTTCTTTCATCGTAGTGTACATTTCTTTACTTCCTTATCTACCTTTGCAAAGTACCTTATTCCATTCCATATTCCATTGTGCTTGGCATGTTTTAACTCTTAATATATTTGCAATGGATTTTTTTTTCTTAAGCTAATAATAATATTTAACGTTATAATTCATCAATGAATCGCAGATTGACACTATAATCTTGCTTATTGATTGGCTCTCAGTAAGTTAAAAGGGAAAGTTCTGACAAAAGTTAATTTCACAATTTTGTAAATACAAGTTCAGTTCTACATGAACTGTTTCCAGTTATCTTCAAGACCCATTTTATAATCTCCTTCCAAGAGTCAATATATTCTTTTCTTCTCATTCACAAGCATTTCAAATTTTATGACATGTCATAACTAAGTGCTGAATTTTTGTTCATTACTTTTCTTAAAGCATTTTTCACTTCTTTATTTCTCAGACAGTAGATAATTGGGTTGAGTAAAGGAGTTACAACTGTGTTGAAGACACCCAAAATCTTGTTAACATCTTTGGGGTAGGACGCACTAGGTCTTACATAGATAAATATGACTGTGCCATATAAAATTGAGACTACAGTGAAATGAGAGGCACAAGTGGAAAATGCCTTCTGCCTCCCTTTCTTGGAAGGTATCTTAAAAATTGTTGAAATGATTAACACATATGAAAAGACGGTAAGAATTAGGGATGTAAGAATAATGCTGCAAGCAAAAAAGAAAACCACAATCTCCTCCAAAAATGTCTCTTGGCAAGATAGTCTGAGCAGCGGTGGGATGTCACAGAAGAAATGGTTGATAATAGCTGGTTCACAGAATGTCAATCGAGATATCAGAATTACCAGAAAAAACACAGAAAGGAAAGCGACTAACCAGCAAGCTGAGGCTGCCTGAATACACACTTGCCCATTCATGATGGAGGTATAACGCAATGGGTTGCAAATAGCCAAGTAACGGTCAATAGCCATAACACCCAAGAGAAAGAATTCTGTGGAACCCAATGAAAAGTAGAAATATGATTGTGAGAGACAGCTAGATAATGAGATATATTTCCACCCCGCCAGATTTGCTAAGAGCTTGGGGACAATGGATGATGTATACCAGATTTCCAAGAAAGAGAGATGTCTTAAAAAGAAATACATAGGAGTGTGGAGTCTTGTGTCCACCTGGACCAAACTAATGATAGAAACATTGGCTGTCACAGTCAAAAAATAAACAGAAAAGAAAACCACAAAGAGCAACAACTGTAGCTCTACTGAAATTGAAAAACCAACCAAGAGAAACTGTGTCACACTGCTCTGATTTTCCATTATCATATACCTGTGAACACAATGGGACCAGGGAGGATGCTAATTATACATTATTGCAGTACATACACTTTATATATCTATTTAATTTGTGTACCCATAAATAGCCTAGTTTACAAACAAAAATATTTATTAAAGGAAAAAGTTGTTTTAGGTATTTAGTTATTTAGAAGACAATTGATATGAGAATCACCATTTTTAGATAATAATTTTCAAATGAGTCCCATGCATATGCAGTATATAGATTATTGTACAAACCAAAGACATGTTTAAAGCAAAGTAGAAGTAAATGTTATGTAAGGTGCTATATTAATAGCAGCATGAACAATTCATAAGGATGTATAATAAATTAATAGATTCCTTTGGCTTAGGAAAGAAACTTGCTACAGTTGTGAACCTTTCCTGGTTTGTTATTTCTCAATGTATATATATATATATATATATATATATATATATATATATACTCTCTACGTCAGGTTCTGTTTGTACATTATATTTTTATTTTAGATTTCACCTCATTTATTTTATTTTTAATTTTTTTTAAACAATATTTTTATTAAAATAAAATAATTATAACCATTGAAAGTCACCTTGTAATTCATAACAAACAAAATAGAAATAAACAACAATATAAGATGGTTCAAACATTTTCAGTTTTTAGTAAGTGACCATAAAATTTCCATTAATAGAAAGTCCAGCATTCACTAGGAAACAGTCCTCTTCTTGGTCCTGAGTAAAGTAATAGATTGTGGAAGCAATGTCTTGATACATGTATCATGTTATTTATGTTTAGAACATAAATAGGCAAGAGGGAGTTATGTATGAGAGGGCAGGGCTCTAAAGAAGGAGAGAGAGGGGGGGATGGAAGGGTTCCTGAAGCTACTATTATAGTTAATTCCTTTATGATACAAATGTTGGTTTTAAAAAGTATGTTGTTTTGTTTCCCAATAAAATGTTATGTTTTGAAAAGTGTCTAATATTTTTTTTCAAAAGCTTCATTGATGTAAAACAACAATGACAAATAAAGTGTATAAAATGAGTTACAAACATTTAGAATTTTCTTATGAAAACATTAATTTAAAACTGATACATTTTTCACATCATTGGTATAATTCCTCAACCACAAGGTTTCACCATCATAAAGAGTCAAAGCCGTTGTAAACAGTTCCTGTGGTTGTAAGCTATAGAAAAGAGTTTTCCATTTTTCTTTAATACCCTTGTAATGAGCATGAATTAACTACTATGTAAGATAAGGGAGATAGATTTGTAGAATTTAATACAAAGATTATAGGAAGGAGGGGATAATGAGTATTAAAAAGGAAAGAAAGAAAGAAAGAAAGAAAGAAAGAAAGAAAGAAAGAAAGAAAGAAAGAAAGAAAGAAAGAAAGAAAGAAAGAAAGAAAGAAAGAAAGAAAGAAAGAAAGAAAGAAAGAAAGAAAGAAAGAAAAAAAAAGGGAAGGGGAAAGCAGGCCAATTACGAAAAATATGAATGTGTTTTTACAATTAGCGAAGTTTCAACTTTGGTGGAATTGGGTCAGCTTTAAGAATTATAACTGTGAGTTTAAATAGTGTTGTTCCATATTGCTAATATGGTTTCGTAAACATCTAGTTTGTGTGTTTTCAAGTAGTGATATCTTTCCATTAGGAGAATTTAATTAACCTGGGAACGCCACTCATTTATTGTTGGGAGGTTTCTCGTTTTCCATTTTTTGGGAATAGGTTTTTTACCTCCTGTAAGCATTATTAATAATAGGGCAAGATATGCCTCATTCTGTATTTTAGGTAGAGAGAGGAATAGTAATATTTCCGGGTTGTTTGGATTAGGAGTGACTATAATCTCTGAAATTATTTCCAGAACTCCCGACCAGAAGTTTTTCAGTTTTGGGCAGTGCCACCAAATATGAAGAAGGGAATCCTTTTCACCACACCCCTCCAACATGAAGAGCTAAGAGATGGGTATATTTTATGCAATCTTGTTGGTGTGAGATACCATCTGCTAAATAATTTGATGTAAGATTCTTGGATATGGGCTGATACAGAAGATCTTTTTACGTGTCTGAAAGCTTTAACCATGTTTTGCACTCAATATCAATTTCTAATTCTCTTTTCCATTGGATTGTGTATGTTGGTAATGTTTCTACATCAGGTATAAGTAGAATCTTGTATAGAAGTGATATAAAATGTTTTGGGACAATTCTCATAATGCAGATTTTTTTAAATGAAGTAGTTTCTCAACCCAAATCTAATTTGTGTTTATGTCTAGAGATGTAATGTGTAAGTTCATTATAATATAGCCATGAGGGAAAAAAATCCTTTTGCCTTTCTTGCATACAACTTTGGGGTAAGATTTTACCATTTTCTACTATCCCGTGAAAAGAACCATCCTTAAGTTTGTAAGGTTTAATCTTTCTGGAGCCTAATTGGTGAAATGGAAGATCAGGATTTTCAAGAATTGGGATAAGGGGTGATTGCTTAGTAGAAATGTGTGAATTAGTAGCTATTATTCTGTCCCATTCATTTAGAATCTCAGCTGTCATATGTTAATTATTAATATTTTTTTGTTCTTTTCTGAGGTGGTGTCCATGCTAAGGTGCCTATATTATTTAGTTTAAAAAATCTGTCTAACTGGATCCAAGCTTTTTGGTCAGTATTATGAGACCTTTCTACAAGTCTCTAAAGTATAATAGCATTTTAGTACGAGTTGAGGTCTGGGAGACCCAAACCTCCTCTATCCCTAGGCAGGTAAATGGTTTGTTTTGGAATCCTAGGTTTGACATTAGCCCAGATGTATTGTTCAATTATTTTCTGTAATTGGGTTAAATATCCTGCTGGAAGTGTAATAGGGGCAGTTTGGAGGATATATAATATGCGTGGCAATATATTCATTTTTATGACACCTACCCTCCCTAGCCAGGATAGTGGTTTGTTTCTCCAAGAGGTCTGAGGCAAAATCATTTTTGAGTGTTAGGTAGTTATATTTAAAAAGATCAGAAGGGTTAGGAGTTAGATATATCTCCAGGTACTTTAATGTGTTTTGAAAGATTTTTATATGGTGGTTTTTCTGCAATAACTGAATCGTTTTAGGTTGTGTGTTTATGTTAAGGAGTTCTGACTTATTTAAATTAAGAAGAAAGTTTGAGGCTTTACCGTAAGCTTGGAACTCATTTTGTAATTCAGGGATTGATGTGTCAACTTTTGTTATTGTGTAGAGAACATCATCAGCATATAAGGCTTGTTTATATTCTGTGTTCTCTTATTTTTTCTAATTTTTTGGGTCAATGTTTCTATTGATAATACAAACAGCAATGAAGGCAGGGGACACCCCTGTCTTGTGCCATTACTAATATTGAACGAATCAGAGAGGGTACCATTCACTCTGATCTCTGCATTAGGATTTGAATAAAGTACAAATACTGTGTTTAGAAAAGCATCCTTAAAACCCATTGTTTCCATACAGTAGTTCGACGCAGAAAAAGCCAATTGACCCTGTCGAAGGCCTTCTCCGCGTCTGTCGAGAACAACACCATTGGGATCTTTGAGGCCCTATCATGGAAAATCAATTGTAGGACTTTAATGGTGTTATCCCTGGCTTCTTTTCCAGGGACGAAGCTCACTTGGTCATTGGATATTAATTCAGACAAATATTTATTTAATCGGCTTGTTACAATTTTGCCTAGAATTTTCATGTCTGTGTTTATTAGGGATATGGGTCTAAAATTTTCTGAGGTATTTGCTATTTTACCAGGTTTGGGGATGACTGTGATGTGTGCTTCTAGGAGAATATTGGATAATTGAGGATTATCTCTTAGGTCGTTAAATAAATCTAATAGGGGTTGTGATAATACATCCTTAAATTTATATATTATAATATGACTAGGTGAAGCCGTCCAGCCCAGGACTTTTGCCAGATGGGGAGCTATTTATGGCTTGGTGCAGTTTGTCTTTTGTTATTGGGGAATCTAAAAAAATCTGATGTTTCCTTAGTCAGAGTTGGTAAGTCAACTCCCTGTAGATAAGAGGCAATGCAGGCATTTCTAAGATTTAATGATACCTGCTTTTTATCTGATGGTGGTCTACCCCTTATGTTGTATAAAGAATGGTAACATGTGTGGAAGGCTAATGCAATCTGTGTGCTGCTTCTTAAATTGTGCCCTTCTTTAGATTTGATAGAATAGATGTAGGATTGTAGCTGTCTCCTTAGAAGGGATCTAGCTAAAATGTTGCCTGGTTTGTTACCTCCCTCATAATTATACTGTTTTAAATATAGAGCTTTCTTTTGGTGTGATTTTGTCAAGTGCTTTTTAAGTTCTGCTTTTGTATCCGTTAGTGAAATTTTAGTAGTTTCGCAGGAAAGATTAGATTTATGTTTAGCCTCTAGGGAGTTCAATTTGGATAGCAGTTCGCTATGCTTTAAGCGGTATTGTTTAAGAAGTATTGCTTTATGTTTAATTAGGGCTCCACATATCACACTTTTATGTGCTTCCCACACAGTCATTACCGACGAGGATGGAGGTTTATTTATCTCAAAGTATTATGTTAATGTTTTGTGGAGATCCTCTAGGATTAGAGGGTTGTCTAAAATCGAATTATCAAGTCTCCAATTTTTTAGCTAAAACTGGTATGTCTGGCTAAAGAATCGAGCATGTGACCGGAGCATGGTCTGACCACGTAATATGGCCTATTTCGCTCTTATGTGTTATTGTGAGTCCACATGAGTTGGTGTATATAATCAATCCTGGAATAACTGTTATGGGGGATAGAGTAAAAAGAATAATCTCTGGAGCTTGGGTGAAGTATTCTCCATGTATCATGTAGGGCTATATCTTTGAGAATATCTTTGAGAATAGAGTTAAAACATTTGATCATGGAAGTAGGTGTGCTTGTTACTCCTTTAGAGGAGTCTAGGGAAGGGTTTGCAACTAGGTATGTGATTCCTTTAGAGTGTTCTAGCAATAAGTTTGCGACTTTTTTTAGAAAAATGTTTTGTGTTTGGCTAGGTGAATATATTGTTGCTAAAGTGATGTAATGGCCAAACAAAGTTCCCACTAACAAAAGATATCAACCTTCTGGATCTTTTTCTATATGTGTCAATTGAAATGGGATTGATTTGTGAAAAACTATACCAACACCTCCCCTTTTATTCGGGCCCGAAGCAAAGTAAGCTGTAGGGTACTGGGGATTATGCCATCTAGGTTCTTTCCCCTTTTGAAAATGAGTGTACTGTAGTCATATAATATGGCTGTTTAATTTACTTAGCTCCCTAAATGCAATGAAGCGCTTACCCGGATTGTTAAGGCCTTTTTCATTAATTGTTGTGAGGTTCAGTGAGTGGTCTTTTAATTTACTTGCTTTAGATTGTGTGGCCATCTTTAGGGAGAGAGAAAGAAAAAAAAGTTACAGTAGTGGAAGGGGAGGGAAGTGAAGAAGAGAGAATGAAAAATAAATGTTAAGATTTTAAGATCTCTGTAAAACAGTTATGTTTAGTAAAGTACAAAGAATAAAACAAAAAAAACAACAACAAAAAACGTACAAAGTTAAAGTATACAATTCAGTTGCTCAACAAATTTGTTTGGTCTAATGCAATTTTTAACGTGGAAGTGTCCCCTAGACTGACGTTAATTATAAATGATGTGAAGTTGCCCTTGCTTTTACAGCAGGGTTTGATATATTTCTGGCACATAATAGAGAGGGGGAACAAACAGGATAGTTAGGGTTAATCAATATCTTTACTAGGTGAGGGGATGAATAAATGAGTCAACAATATGCATTAAGGTAAGGCAACGGCATTAGAAACTAATATCCAATATTTTAAATGAGATATTTAAACCTAGTCACATGGGACAGGTAAAAATACCATGAATGAGACATGTGTTTATATTATAAATATGTTATCTAAGTTGCTAAAGTATGAGGTATCTGTAAGAAATACTGTTAGCATTTTATCAAAAAGGAGTATACATATCTGCAAGCCCTTTGTACCAGCTTATCATGCCTAACTCATGATAAATAGGTATTAACAGTGGTTAACCATATAAAACCTGAAACTTAGAAAAATCACATTTCAAACATTAAAGAAAGTCAAAAGCTTAATGGCTAGATAACAGGTAATTCAAATGAGGTTTCAACAAAGAGGTTGAAAAAAGAAAACAGAAGTCAAACATTGAAGCAAATCAAATGCTTAATATCTCAAATAAACGGTTAATTCAAGTGTGGTGTCATCACTCAGCTGTAAAGGACTGTACATTACCCATTATCTTCTCTCATTTCCTGTTCTCTGTGTTGTTGCAAGGAGGATGTTGTGCTAGTAGCACTTGGGCCATGTGTTGTAGAGTCCTGTATAGACAAACTTTCGTAAAAAACATTTTCATATGATCCAGGTCTGAAGATAGCAGTCTTGTTGTTGTTGTTAGCTGCAATGGAAACTGGGAATCCCCACCTGTATTGTATTTTGTGAAGTCGAAGAGTAGAGGTGATATGATTTAGCTCTCTTCTCTTCTGCAGGGTTACAGGGGAAAGATCAGTGAAAAGTTGAATTTCTGCACCTGCGTGGAAAATAGGGTGCTTGCTCCTAGCCCCTTGTAGTATTTCTTCCTTGTTTTTGTAGATTAAAAATTTGACAATGATGTCCCTCAGTGGTGCTTTAGTGGGCGGTTTAGGCCTTAGTGCCCTATGTGCCCTTTCTATAGAAATATCCGGGGATGCAGAGTTCCCCTTTATGATCCTAAAAAGGGCCTGTAAATAACCTTCAATACTCTGGGGAAGTACTGTCTCTGAGACACCACTGATTCATAGGTTGTTCCTACGGTATCTGTTGTCCAGATCTTCAATTTTATCATTAAGATATTGTAGGTTGTCAGCGTGATTTTGTATTTCTGTGGTATTTTGTTGGATAGAAGTAGTTGCATTAGTTAAGTAGCTAAGTTTGTTTCTGCTTTAGAAACTTTAGAGTCCAGTACAGTAAGATCCTTTCTGAGATCCCCAAATAGACTTCTTATTTCTTGTAGAACTCCCTTGATATCATCCTTAGAGGATAAATGCTGAATGTCTTCTTTTGTAACATATTGTGTTGGGGATGTGTCACAGATGGGTGTAGCAGTAGTAAGGTTGCCTTGTTATTGAGCCATTTCTCCACTATTTATATCCCCTGTAACCCTGCAGAAGAGCCATTTCTCCACTATTTATATCCTGTGTAGTGTCAATAGGTTTAAGGTTTTGGCTCAATGGTTTAGAGGTTATTGGTTTTTCTGCTTTGCTTTGCCTTTTATTAGGCATTGCACTCTGTTATGATTTAAATTGAGGTTAAAGAGATAGTAAGCGTGTTGTATTATGAGGCCTTACGTGCAATCTTAGTAAGAAGATGTCAGATCTTTAGATTTAGTCAGCCGTATTAGAAAACAGTGGGATAATAGCTGTGTTTTTTACACCTTTTTGGCAAGTTGTACAGAATCAGAGAAACATGTCTCAGTTGCTCTAACAATTTTGGAAGGTTTATGGGGCCTATTTATGAAAGGTCTGTCAGAGCTGATCCGACAATGCGGATCAGGTCCGACAGACATCGCTGGATGCGGAGAGCAATATGCTCTCCGTATTCAGCATTGCACGAGCAGCTCTTGTGAGCTGCTGGTGCAACGCCGCTCCCTGCAGACTCCGGCCAGTCGGCCGCCAGCAGGGGGTGTCAATCAACCCGATCGTATTCGATCGGGTTGAATTGCGGCGATGTCTGCCCGTCTGCTCAGAGCAGGCGGACAGGTTGTGGAGCAGCGGTGTTTAGACCGCTGCTCCATAACTTGCATTTCTGGCGAGTCTGAAGACTCGCCAGAAACACGAGCCCTCAAGCTCTGTACAGAGCTTGATAAATGGGCCTCCTTGTGTATGACCCTTTTCTTCTCTACTAGATTTTGGCTTATATGTCTCTTTATTGGGCTCTTTATTCAAGTGTGATTGCAAGTCTTTTTTGTATATAACACTGAATATATCCCTTGATTTTGATGAGCTATTCACCTCTGATTAATAAAAATAGATCTTTCCTTATATCTCTGTTTTTTATAAATATGTATTTTATCCACCAAGTGTTTAAATCCTTTTTGTATAATGACGCAAAGATCTGCCGATCGTTGGTGATATAGTTTATATCCCCCTACTATACACCTGTATTTGTCGGAACCTCTGTATCAAGTGGAGCTCAATTCAGGAAAGCAGTGTGGCCTAGTCGGATTAACCTTAGGATACCCGTTAACCACTATGCGGCCCAGAGACCTTGGATGGCTATGTGAGAGATGTTTGAGCAAGGTCTGAAGACTTACTTCACCTCTGATGACTTGTATAGCTTCTGACTGCAGCGGTAGAGGATCTCTGTATCCCACCGCCTGACTTACAGTGTAGCCGACTCCTGACCTGCGTCACTGCTGTTAGGTCGTGAGTTGAAAGCGACCCTCTTCCACTGTCTCCAGATGCTTGCTACAATAAAATAGTGGCACTTAGGTAGAATCGTTGACCTCACTCTTAAGCTGTTTACCCAGCTATCCTCTAATATTAAAAGTGCTTTAGTGCCATTTTAGAGCATAATTGTCAGTCTGAGGATCAGGAGCCCTTCTAGTGCGTGGCCATCTTCCTGCATGGTCAGGCTCCACCCCCGAAAAGTGTCTGATTTTTGTGCCCTTAAAAAACCATACTCTTTTAAGACTAAAGTTTCTGATATATGTTTGATCCATTCTTGTGTTGATTCTTGTGTTAAATAGGTTTATTCCAAGAACTAACAACCAGGGCTTTAGCGGAGTTAAGGGTAAATTTCATTAATGTAAGTCTTAGTTTGCATGGGAATCTTGGGTGCAAATTCAGGAGGGCTATAGTTGGTTCTAGGGAAAAGATTGGGTTATTAAATAATATATGTAAAAATTCCTTTACCGTAGACCAACGTCTTTCGTTTTGGACAACTCCAACATATGTGAAACAGTCTGCCTTTTAAGCCGCAGCCTCTCCAACATCTGTCTGAAGAGTGCGGGTATAAATATTTTAATTTGAGTTGGGTGAGATACCATCTGGCGAGATATTTGTAATTTAATTCTAGTCGTTTTGTGGAGGTAGATGACTTTTTTGTGTAGAAAATTATTTGAATCCATGCACTTGAGTCAAGGGCCTCTAGTTATTAATGTCTGTCGGACCTGATCCGACAGAGCAGATCAGGTCCGACAGACATCGCTGAATACGGCGAGCAATACGCTCGCCGTATTCAGCATTGCACCAGCAGCATTGCACCAGCAGCGCACAAATTTTTCGCAACTGGGTTAGTGCATGTATTTCAAAATGAAACTTCTTCTCCCCATAGACTTCTATGGGGTGCCCTGTAAAATAAATACTAACAGCTATCGCTCGGTTAACCCAACACCACTTTAGACCAACTGCACTAAACGGGCGTTACAAATACTATACATTCTAATGTTCTTAACATAGAAGAAAATGTTCTTTTTATTTAAAAATGTATTTCTATATATACAGTTAAAAAAAGTATATAACTATACCTATATATCTTTATGAATTTATACAGATATATATAAAGATAGATGATAGATAGATAAAAGATAGATAGATACAAATATATATATAGAAATATTTATTTTAAAATAAAAATAAAATACTTTTCTATGTAAAGAAAATTGGAATTTCAAGTATTTATATTCAAAACACATTAAAATACATTAAACATTAATAAAAATTATATTGCATGTTTCAAGGTATTTGACTGGAAAGGGCTCCAAAGTGTGTGTGTGTATATATATATATATATATAATTTTTCTGCAATTTCAAGAGAGAAAGGTTTGAAGAGAACACAGTAGTGTTTTCTCCGAAATAGACAGGAATTTCAGCACTCCATTTATTTAGATCAATGCACACATTCAAAAGAATTAATTTAGAGCAGGTGTTCAAAGGCCTTTACGCAGCCAAACAACTTCTGGGTCCCCTAAACCAAAACCACACAAATTATGTTGTAAATAATAATGAATTTATTTGTGCAAACAGTCATTAAAAGAAATCAAAAAACCTCATACATTTAAAAATACGTTTTTGTACATTAAATGCATAGATAAAGCTGGCCAGCTCACTCAAAATTAATACGATGCAGATAAGTATCTAAACAAGTAACTGGGTTATTGGGCAACACCCCTACCAGCGGGTAGCCCTGTATGCCTACAGGAATCTGCTACCATGGATATTATTGGGGATCCATGCATAATAACCTGTTTGGTACACAAGCAAAAGTGGCAACACCTATCTCAGAGGGTAACAAAAACGAGCTAGATGAGCTTGTTACCTTGAGAACAATCTGAGGATCTATGCCAATTACTTGTGTGCTGAGCAAAAGCAGTGTAGCAGAAATTACATACTTTCCATTTTACACACTTTCATCAAGAAACAACACCCTGACCAGAGGGTAGCACCGATATTGAAAAAAGGTTCTGGCTACCTTAGTACTATATAGGGATCTATGTTTCTCTATTGATAAATGTGTAATCACAGCAAAAGTAACAATCACATTTGTAATGCAAGCAGTATAGGCTGTTTGAGAAAACTATTAATAAAGCTTTTCCTCATTCGCTATAACCTTGTTTAAGGCTTAAATGTATGCTCTTTAGTGCATTTTCCAGACAGTACATTCCATTTTAGACTCGTGAGTCCATGAATACTTTACAAATCACTTTTGTGCGATTGCAAATCCTCCTCCTTTTAGGCTGATGAAAGTCCGGGTGCGGTGCCTGCTTGCTGCTGTAGTTAGAAGAGCTGTTTGCTGCATCGAGTATCAATCAGATGGCTGGTTCTCAGCTGTGCAAATGACGTCACACGCCACCGGCCGTTTCACCCCCCACGTGACCAGGTGTCATTGGGGCTTCCTCAGGGCATATACTTAGCAACTCCATATGCGCTCTATTTAAACTTAGCCCTTACTTAGGATTGGTGAAAATATCTTCAGTGAAAATTGAAACAGTGTTTTTCATTGCTCAATTGTAACAAGTAGGGTCATTAGTTCTATCAAAACCCATACTAACATTAGCAATATGGTAACATATTATAACCATTTCAGTAATTGCAAATATAAAGAAACAAAAACCAAAAAACATTGTTTGCACATATTTATAAATTAGTTATTTCTAGCAAAGCTAATCCAGCGCAAGATAAACAATAAGAAGCAGAAAATTATTGTCAATCACAATTTTTAAGTATTTAAATATTTCGGCTAAGGGAGAATAATCTCCCTATTATTTACCATAGCTGAATATAATAACATAATATTTTTATGCAGATTGTGCAGGTTCTTTACTTTTACAAAAAAGGAGCAAAATCTAGTTTTTCATTCAGGCCATTTGGTGACAATGTTTTTAGTCGAAATATCCATGCTACTTCTTTCCTAAGTAGTAAGTTATCTATATCGCCACCCCTGCCATGTAAAGAGCATCTTTCGATACCTATAACTTTTAAATGGTCAGTTGAGCAGTTGTGGCAGAGTTTAAAATGCAGGGCTATATTACTATTTATAGTGCCTTCTTTTGCATTAGCAATGTCATTGCGATGTTCTGTCACCCTGTCCTTCAGAATTCTCTTAGTTTTCCCTGTATAGTAAAGGGGACATGGGCAGTACAGTAAATATATTACATTATCAGATTTACAATTAATAAATTGTCTGATTTCATATGTTTTCTCGCCTGTGCAAAACTGTCTAGTTTTTACTATGAATTTGCAAAAGACACAGTTGCCACATTGGAAGCAACCTTGTAGCTTTTGTCGTTTTTCAAGCCAATTTTGTGCTTTTGGATTGCGTGAGAAATCGCTCTTAACCAATTTATCTTTTAAATTGGGAGCCCTCCGTGCAACTAGTGATGGAAAGTCACCCACCACGCTTTTAACATTCTCATCTGAAAGTAGAAATTGCCACTTACTTTTTAGAATATTTCAAACTTGATTCCAGTGTCCATTAAATTCAGTAATAAATCTAACCCTATTATCTACTGTTTTCTCCCTTTTATCAAAAAGCAAAGAATCTCTGTTAGCTTTTAGAGCTTTATTCATCGCAAATTGTACGTTACGTTTTGAATAACCCCTCGCTATAAATCGATTGGCCATTTCTTGTGCATGTGTCTTATATTTGTTCCTACTGGAACAATTTCTCCGAAGCCTGAGAAATTGTCCAGTAGGGATTCCTCTGATCAAGGACGGTGGGTAATGGCTGGAAGCAACCAACAATGTGTTTGTTGCAGTACTTTTTCTATAAATTTCTGTACTGAGCTTGTTACCTTCTTTTTTAATTATAATATCTAAGAACGGTAACTCTGATGCACTATATTCATACGTGAGAAAAATATTAAATTTGTTCTTATTCAAGTTGATAACAAATTCTTTCAAAAGATCTACAGACCCTCTCCAAAGTATGAATATGTCGTCCACATATCGACGCCATATTAACACCGAGGAGGCTATCAGTTCATTGAACTCTTCAAAAACAGTGAGAAGTTCCCATAAACCTAAATGCAGGCAGGCATATGATGGGGCGCAAAAGAAGGCACTATAAATAGTAATATAGCCCTGCATTTTAAACTCTGCCACAACTGCTCAACTGACGATTTAAAAGTTATAGGTATCGAAAGATGCTCTTTACATGGCAGGGGTGGCGATATAGATAACTTACTACTTAGGAAAGAAGTAGCATGGATATTTTGACTAAAAACATTGTCACCAAATGGCCTGAATGAAAAACTAGATTTTGCTCCTTTTTTGTAAAAGTAAAGAACCTGCACAATCTGCATAAAAATATTATGTTATTATATTCAGCTATGGTAAAAAATAGGGAGATTATTCTCCCTTAGCCGAAATATTTAAATACTTAAAAATTGTGATTGACAATAATTTTCTGCTTCTTATTGTTTATCTTGCGCTGGATTAGCTTTGCTGGAAATAACTAATTTATAAATATGTGCAAACAATGTTTTTTGGTTTTTGCTTCTTTATATTTGCAATTACTGAAATGGTTATAATATGTTACCATATTGCTAATATTAGTATGGGTTTTGATAGAACTAATGACCCTACTTGTTACAATTGAGCAATGAAAAACACTGTTTCAATTTTCACTGAAGATATTTTCACCAATCCTAAGTAAGGGCTAAGTTTAAATAGAGCGCATATGGAGTTGCTAAGTATACGCCCTGAGGAAGCCCCAATGACACCTGGTCACGTGGGGGGTGAAACGGCCGTTGGCGTGTGACGTCATTTGCACAGCTGAGAACCAGCCACCTGATTGATACTCGATGCAGCAAACAGCTCTTCTAACTACAACAGCAAGCAGGCACCGCACCCGGACTTTCATCAGCCTAAAAGGAGGAGGATTTGCAATCGCACAAAAGTGATTTGTAAAGTATTCATGGACTCACGAGTCTAAAATGGAATGTACTGTCTGGAAAATGCACTAAAGAGCATACATTTAAGCCTTAAACAAGGTTATAGCGAATGAGGAAAAGCTTTATTAATAGTTTTCTCAAACAGCCTATACTGCTTGCATTACAAATGTGATTGTTACTTTTGCTGTGATTACACATTTATCAATAGAGAAACATAGATCCCTATATAGTACTAAGGTAGCCAGAACCTTTTTTCAATATCGGTGCTACCCTCTGGTCAGGGTGTTGTTTCTTGATGAAAGTGTGTAAAATGGAAAGTATGTAATTTCTGCTACACTGCTTTTGCTCAGCACAAAAGTAATTGGCATAGATCCTCAGATTGTTCTCAAGGTAACAATCTCATCTAGCTCGTTTTTGTTACCCTCTGAGATAGGTGTTGCCACTTTTGCTTGTGTACCAAACAGGTTATTATGCATTGATCCCCAATAATATCCATGGTAGCAGATTCCTGTAGGCATACAGGGCTACCCGCTGGTAGGGGTGTTGCCCAATAACCCAGTTACTTGTTTAGATACTTATCTGCATCGTATTAATTTTGAGTGAGCTGGCCAGCTTTATCTATGCATTTAATGTACAAAAACGTATTTTTAAATGTATGAGGTTTTTTGATTTCTTTTAATGACTGCACAAATAAATTCATTATTATTTACAACATAATTTGTGTGGTTTTGGTTTAGGGGACCCAGAAGTTGTTTGGCTGCGTAAAGGCCTTTGAACACCTGCTCTAAATTAATTCTTTTGAATGTGTGCATTGATCTAAATAAATGGAGTGCTGAAATCCCTGTCTATTTCGGAGAAAACACTACTGTGTTCTCTTCAAACCTTTCTCTCTTGAAATTGCAGAAAAATTATGTGTTTTACAGGGTCTGCACCCAAATAATAATTAACAAATAATAAAAGTAGATTTTTGATACCATCTCCCTAATTAATTTTGTATATTTCGTATTTGTTATTGATCTTTTTTGGTGGATACCTTATAGATCTAGTTCTTCTTTAGGTTGAGAAGGTAAATAATATAATATATTGTTATTAATAGTGATTGAATTGCATGGTGTTCTAGGCTTTTGCGTGGTTGGTTCAGCAGATAGGTCCCCGGCTGGAGCTACACAATTTAAAAATTAATATAAATTTGGTTTAAATATCATCCAGCATGGCGTTTGTAGTGCTTGATGAACAGTGGGAAGCAGAACTAGGTGAGACACTACATGATAGTGTGAACACAGATGGGGAGGCAAATATGAGTATATATGGGGCTTTTAAAAAATATAGAAACTTGCTATCTAAACAGGTCAAATTAGGTGCAGAAAAATATAGCCTAGAAAACTACATTCAATTAAAAATTATACCAAGAGGGCTCCATCTACATCTTGACCCCGGGTCAAATCTAAGGGATGATGAAGATGGAGATAGTTTTATGGAAGAATTGCATCAAAGTCTAACAAATTGTTCTTTGATGCAAAAATGGTGAATAAAAATAAAATCAAACTTGAGAAAATCAAAACTGAGCTAGATGAGACTTTAAAAATATTGAATGAATTTGAAACAGACCAGAAATTTCCTAAATTAAATGATGAGACTAAGGAAACAATATCTAAACTACAGCAAGAAATAAAAGTGAGAAAAAGACGAAAATTGGCTAGGGATAAAGAAGACTATAAAAAGAGCCAGGTATATACCTACTTTATGAGTAGGGGATCCTATGACTCAGGAACAGATGGGTCTGATATAGAGACAGATTATGCAAAAAACGATTCAAAAAATGGAACAAGGAATACTGTAAAAAAGCAAGGAGAAGGGGAGGTAGAAAGAGACAAAGGAATAGATCCGCAAATGGATCATGTTACAAATTTGAACAGAGGCCTACAACGGCCAACAAGGAACCGCTACATGGGGAGAGCCAGAGGGGGACGTGGACCATCAGAACCCAGAATGAGAACGAGAAGGCATTACAGAGGGGGATATTAGATACCCCAAAAGTGAAGGATGAACTCCAAATAGTGAACCTGTCCAAATTTCCATTGAACCAAGCGCACATTAGTCTTTTAAAAAAAGGGCTTTCCTTTTGCCCTACTAGAAATCTGGACAAGTTCACAATAGTGAAAGACTTACACCTTTTTGCCAGAAAAGTAGTCCTCTCTCAAGTCATGACAAAGAATAAAAGGAAAAATCCTCTAAATTTAGAACAGTCTAGGATCACTGACGAGGATAGAGATACACTCACAGTTCTTGAGAGTTTAATTGATGAAAGTGAAATAGAGGAGTATTCTACTGATACTACAATGCTATCTGAAATTCCTTTAGGTGCTACAACTAATACCGTCCCTGTAATATCTAAATTTAGACCAAAATCAAGCTATATGCCTCCCTTGTCACTAATACCAGCTGTAAACCTTTATGTAAAAGAAGTTGAGAAAGAAATTGAGAAATTATCCATCAGTAAAATAATCGATGATAATTTGACTAGACAGGAAAGAATAGCATTACAGGAACTTATGAATACTCCTGGTATTATAATTAAGCAGGCGGATAAGGGCGGAAACCTTGTAATTATGAATGAGTCAAACTATGCATTGGAAGTGAAAAAACAACTTAATAAGGAACAATATTAACTTATTCAAGAGAGTCCCATCACAAAAATACAGGGTGAATTACTACATATACTTAACAAAGCAAGAAAAGATGGTATTATTAGTAAAAAAGAGTTTGACTACCTGTATATAAAATTTCCAAAAACACCAGTGTTTTACTGCATTCCAAAGTTACATAAAAACCTGCGAGATCCCCCCGGTCGTCCTATAATTTCGGGGATCGGCAGTATTACTGAACATATTGGGAACTATGTGGATAGTTATTTAAAACCTTTTGTTTCCTCTTTACCTACTTTCGTACAAGACACCACTGACCTTTTAAGGCAATTAGATGGGATAGAGGTTGATGAAGAAACACTTCTAGTATCTCTAGATGTGGATGCACTCTACTCTTCAATCCCCCATTCTTTAGGGATTGCAGCAGCACAACATTTTTTAGAATCTAGAGGTAACCAATTTGACAAGCATACTGAATTTCTAATCATACTTTTGAAGTTTGTTTTGGAAAACAATGTGTTTAAATTTGATAACAAGTTCTATAAACAAATACGAGGCACAGCGATGGGGGCGACATGCGCCCCATCATATGCCTGCCTGCATTTAGGTTTATGGGAACTTCTCACTGTTTTTGAAGAGTTCAATGAACTTATAGCCTCCTCTGTGTTAATATGACGTTGATATGTGGACGACATATTCATACTTTGGAGAGGGTCTGTAGATCTTTTGAAAGAATTTGTTTTCAACTTGAATAAGAACAAATTTAATATTTTTCTCACGTATGAATATACAGGTGGCCCTCGTTTTACAACGGTTCAATTTACACAGTTTCAGAATAACAACTTTTTTTTTCCAATCATGTGAATGCTATTGAAAAGCATTGAGAAGCAGTGCACTTATTAAAATAGCCAGTAGGTGGAGCTTTCCGCTTGTGTTGCAGCAAAGCCAAGCAAGCTGAAATTAATCAGTTTAACCAGACCTGAGGTATCGAGCAGATTTCAAAGGAACAAGATATTCCTGTCTATAAATCAGTCCAGATTGGAATGCATAGAACAAACTGTTTGCAAAAAAATGCAAGTGAAGTCTGTGTTGTGTGACATAACGTAAAATTTGCGATGAATAAAGCTCTAAAAGCTAACAGAGATTCTTTGCTTTTTGATAAAAGAGAGAAAACAGTAGATAATAGGGTTAGATTTATTACTGAATTTAATGGACACTGGAATCAAGTTTGAAATATTCTAAAAAGTAAGTGGCAATTTCTACTTTCAGATCAGAATGTTAAAAGCGTGGTGGGTGACTTTCCATCACTAGTTGCACGGAGGGCTCCCAATTTAAAAGATAAATTGGTTAAGAGCGATTTCTCACGCAATCCAAAAGCACAAAATTGGCTTGAAAAACGACAAAAGCTACAAGGTTGCTTCCAATGTGGCAACTGTGTCTTTTGCAAATTCATAGTAAAAACTAGACAGTTTTGCACAGGCGAGAAAACATATGAAATCAGACAATTTATTAATTGTAAATCTGATAATGTAATATATTTACTGTACTGCTCATGTCCCCTTTACTATACAGGGAAAACTAAGAGAATTCTGAAGGACAGGGTGACAGAACATCGCAATGACATTGCTAATGCAAAAGAAGGCACTATAAATAGTAATATAGCCCTGCATTTTAAACTCTGCCACAACTGCTCAACTGACGATTTAAAAGTTATAGGTATCGAAAGATGCTCTTTACATGGCAGGGGTGGCGATATAGATAACTTACTACTTAGGAAAGAAGTAGCATGGATATTTCGACTAAAAACATTGTCACCAAATGGCCTGAATGAAAAACTAGATTTTGCTCCTTTTTTGTAAAAGTAAAGAACCTGCACAATCTGCATAAAAATATTATGTTATTATATTCAGCTATGGTAAAGAATAGGGAGATTATTCTCCCTTAGCTGAAATAATTAAATACTTAAAAATTGTGATTGACAATAATTTTCTGCTTCTTATTGTTTATCTTGCGCTGGATTAGCTTTGCTAGAAATAACTAATTTATAAATATGTGCAAACAATGTTTTTTGGTTTTTGTTTCTTTATATTTGCAATTACTGAAATGGTTATAATATGTTACCATATTGCTAATGTTAGTATGGGTTTTGATAGAACTAATGACCCTACTTGTTACAATTGAGCAATGAAAAACACTGTTTCAATTTTCACTGAAGATATTTTCACCAATCCTAAGTAAGGGCTAAGTTTAAATAGAGCGCATATGGAGTTGCTAAGTATACGCCCTGAGGAAGCCCCAATGACACCTGGTCACGTGGGGGGTGAAACGGCCGTTGGCGTGTGACGTCATTTGCACAGCTGAGAACCAGCCACCTGATTGATACTCGATGCAGCAAACAGCTCTTCTAACTACAGCAGCAAGCAGGCACCGCACCCGGACTTTCATCAGCCTAAAAGGAGGAGGATTTGCAATCGCACAAAAGTGATTTGTAAAGTATTCATGGACTCACGAGTCTAAAATGGAATGTACTGTCTGGAAAATGCACTAAAGAGCATACATTTAAGCCTTAAACAAGGTTATAGCGAATGAGGAAAAGCTTTATTAATAGTTTTCTCAAACAGCCTATACTGCTTGCATTACAAATGTGATTGTTACTTTTGCTGTGATTACACATTTATCAATAGAGAAACATAGATCCCTATATAGTACTAAGGTAGCTGGAACCTTTTTTCAATATTGTTGCTACCCTCTGGTCAGGGTGTTGTTTCTTGATGAAAGTGTGTAAAATGGAAAGTATGTAATTTCGGTGCTCTGACAAAATGCAGAAGGACATTTGGCAGAAGGACATTTGGCAGACGGACATTTGGCCGACGGACATTTGGCTGACAGAGCTAAAGAATGTTCCGATTTCAGCCGAGGGCAGATACGTTCCAGACTGCTCTGTTCTAATCAGAGCCTCGGGCGCCGCAACTGCCTCTGGGAACCTTACCAAGGGTCCCAGGCCGCACGTTTTGTAATTCTCTGTCTGGGAAATTATCTATCTATCAAATCTATCTATTTATCTATCAAATCTATCTATCTATCGTATCTATCAAATGTATCTATTGCATCTATTGATCTATCTATCTAATCTATGTATCAATCTATCTATCAAATCTATCTATCTTGTGCCGGACTGTTATCTGACAGCCACTTGTGTTTCGGCCAAATGTCCGTCGGCCAAATGTCCGTCAGCCAAGTGTCCTTCGGCCAAGTGTCCGTCGGCTAAAAGTCCGGCCACAGTAATTTTTGCTACACTGCTTTTGCTCAGCACACAAGTAATTGGCATAGATCCTCAGATTGTTCTCAAGGTAACAAGCTCATCTAGCTCATTTTTGTTACCCTCTGAGATAGGTGTTGCCACTTTTGCTTGTGTACCAAACGGGTTATTATGCATGGATCCCCAATAATATCCATGGTAGCAGATTCCTGTAGGCATACAGGGCTACCCGCTTGTAGGGGTGTTGCCCAATAACCCAGTTACTTGTTTAGATACTTATCTGCAATGTATTAATTTTGAGTGAGCTGGCCAGCTTTATCTATGCATTTAATGTACAAAAACGTATTTTTAAATGTATGAGGTTTTTTGATTTCTTTTAATGACTGTTTGCACAAATAAATTCATTATTATTTACAACATAATTTGTGTTGTTTTGGTTTAGGGGACCCAGAAGTTGTTTGGCTGCGTAAAGGCCTTTGAACACCTGCTCTAAATTAATTCTTTTGAATGTGTGCATTGATCTAAATAAATGGAGTGCTGAAATCCCTGTCTATTTCGGAGAAAACACTACTGTGTTCTCTTCAAACCTTTCTCTCTTGAAATTGCAGAAAAATTATGGCCTAGATTTAGAGTTTTGTCGGTAAGGACCCGAGTAGCTAATGCCGGCTTTTTTCTGGCCGCACCATAAAAATAACTCTGGTATTGAGAGTCCACATAAAGGCTGCGTTAGGCTCCAAAAAAGGAGCGTAGAACATTTTTGACGCAGCTTCAACTTTCGATACCAGAGTTGCTTACGCAAGCGGCCAGCCTCAAAAACGTGCTCGTGCACGATTCCCCCATAGAAAACAATGGGGCTGTTTGAGCTGAAAAAAAAACCTAACACCTGCAAAAAAGCCGCGTTCAGCTCCTAACACAGCCCCATTGTTTGCTATGCGGAAACACTTCCTACGTTTGCACCTAACACTCTAACTTGTACCCCGAGTCTAAACACCCCTAACCTTACACTTATTAACCCCTATTCTGCCGCCCCCGCTATCGCTGACCCCTGCATATTATTATTAACCCCTAATCTGCCGCTCCGTAAACCGCCGATACTTACATTATCCTTATGTACCCCTAATCTGCTGCCCTAACATCGCCGACCCCTATATTATATTTATTAACCCCTAATCTGCCCCCCACAATGTCTCCTCCACCTGCCTACACTTATTAACCCCTAATCTGCCGAGCGGACCGCACGGCTATTATAATAAAGTTATTAACCCCTAATCCGCCTCACTAACCCTATAATAAATAGTATTAACCCCTAATCTGCCCTCCCTAACATCGCCGACACCTAACTTCAATTATTAACCCCTAATCTGCCGACCGGAGCTCACCACTATTTTAATAAATGTATTAACCCCTAAAGCTAAATCTAACCCTAACACTAACACCCCCCTAAATTAAATATAATTTTAATCTAACAAAATTAATTAACTCTTATTAAATAAATTATTCCTATTTAAAGCTAAATACTAACCTGTAAAATAAACCCTAATATAGCTACAATATAAATTATAATTACATTGTAGCTATTTTAGGATTAATATTTATTTTACAGGCTACTTTGTAATTATTTTAACCAGGTACAATAGCAATTAAATAGTTAAGAACTATTTAATAGCTACCTAGTTAAAATAATTACAAAATTACCTGTAAAATAAATCCTAACCTAAGTTACAATTAAACCTAACACTATGCTATCATTAAATTAATTAAATAAAATACCTACAATTACCTACAATTAAACCTAACACTACACTATCAATACATTAATTAAATACAATATCTACAAATAACTACAATGAAATAAACTAACTAAAGTACAAAAAATAAAAAAGAACTAAGTTACAAAAAATAAAAAAATATCTACAAACATAAGAAAAATATTACAACAATTTTAAACTAATTACACCTACTCTAAGCCCCCTAATAAAACAACAAAGCCCCCCAAAATAAAAAATGCCCTACCCTATTCTAAATTACTAAAGTTAAAAGCTCTTTTACCTTACCAGCCCTGAACAGGGCCCTTTGCGGGGAATGCCCCAAGAAGTTCAGCTCTTTTGCCTGTAAAAAAAACATACAATACCCCCCCCAACATTACAACCCACCACCCACATACCCCTAATCTAACCCAAACCCCCCTTAAATAAACCTAACACTAAGCCCCTGAAGTTCTTCCTACCTTATCTTCACCATACCAGGTTCACCGATCCGTACTGATCCAAGCCCAAGCGGGGGGCTGAAGATGTCCATGATCCGGTAGAAGTCTTTATCCAAGCGGGGCAGAAGAGGTCTTCCATCCGATTGAAGTCTTCATCCAAACGGGGCAGAAGAGATCTTCCATCCGATTGAAGTCTTCATCCAGGCGGCATCTTCTATCGACATCCATCTGGAGTGGAGCGGCAGCATCCTGAAGACCTCCGACGCGGAACATCCATCCTGGTCGACGACTGAACGACGAATGACGGTTCCTTTAAATGACGTCATCCAAGATGGCATCCCTCGAAATCCGATTGGCTGATAGGATTCTATCAGCCAATCGGAATTAAGGTAGGAATATTCTGATTGGCTGAAGGAATCAGCCAATCAGAATCAAGTTCAATCCGATTGGCTGATCCAATCAGCCAATCAGATTGAGCTCGCATTCTATTGGCTGTTCCGATCAGCCAATAGAATGCGAGCTAAATCTGATTGGCCCCGCTTGGATGAAGACTTCTACCGGATCATGGACATCTTCAGCCCCCCACTTGGGCTTGGATCAGGACATCGGAGGCGCTCTTCAGGACGGATCGGTGAACCTGGTATGGTGAAGATAAGGTAGGAAGATCTTCAGGGGCTTAGTGTTAGGTTTATTTAAGGGGGGTTTGGGTTAGATTAGGGGTATGTGGGTGGTGGGTTGTAATGTTGGGGGGGGTATTGTATGTTTTTTTTACAGGCAAAAGAGCTGAACTTCTTGGGGCATGCCCCGCAAAGGGCCCTGTTCAGGGCTGGTAAGGTAAAAGAGCTTTTAACTTTAGTAATTTAGAATAGGGTAGGGCATTTTTTATTTTGGGGGGCTTTGTTGTTTTATTAGGGGGCTTAGAGTAGGTGTAATTAGCTTAAAATTGTTGTAATATTTTTCTTATGTTTGTAGATATTTTTTTATTTTTTGTAACTTAGTTCTTTTTTATTTTTTGTACTTTAGTTAGTTTATTTCATTGTAGTTATTTGTAGGTATTGTATTTAATTAATTTATTTATTGATAGTGTAGTGTTAGGTTTAATTGTAGATAATTGTAGGTATTTTATTTAATTAATTTAATGAAAGTGTAGTGTTAGGTTTAATTGTAACTTAGGTTAGGATTTATTTTACTGGTAATTTTGTAATTATTTTAACTAGGTAACTATTAAATAGTTCTTAACTATTTAATAGCTATTGTACCTGGTTAAAATAATTACAAAGTTGCCTGTAAAATAAATATTAATCCTAAAATAGCTACAATGTAATTATAATTTATATTGTAGCTATATTAGGATTTATTTTACAGGTAAGTATTTAGCTTTAAATAGGATTAATTTATTTAATAAGAGTTAATTAATTTCGTTAGATTAAAATTATATTTAATTTAGGGGGGTGTTAGTGTTAGGGTTAGACTTAGCTTTAGGGGTTAATACATTTATTAGAATAGCGGTGAGCTCCAGTCGGCAGATTAGGGGTTAATAATTGAAGTTAAGTGTCGGCGATGTTAGGGAGGGCAGATTAGGGGTTAATACTATTTATTATAGGGTTAGTGAGGCGGATTAGGGGTTAATAACTTTATTATAGTAGCGGTGCGGTCCGCTCGGCAGATTAGGGGTTAATAAGTGTAGGCAGGTGGAGGCGACGTTGAGGGGGGCAGATTAGGGGTTAATAAATATAATATAGGGGTCGGCGGTGTTAGGGGCAGCAGATTAGGGGTACATAAGGATAACGTAGGTGGCGGCGCTTTGCGGTCGGCAGATTAGGGGTTAATAAGTGTAGGTAGCTGGCGGCGACGTTGTGGGGGGCAGGTTAGGGGTTAATAAATATAATACAGGGGTCGGCGGTGTTAGGGGCAGCAGATTAGGGGTACATAAGTATAACGTAGTTGGCGGTCGGCAGATTAGGGGTTAAAAAAATTTAATCGAGTGGCGGCGATGTGGGGGGACCTCGGTTTAGGGGTACATAGGTAGTTTATGGGTGTTAGTGTACTTTAGAGCACAGTAGCTAAGAGCTTTATAAACCGGCGTTAGCCCAGAAAGCTCTTAACTACTGACTTTTTTCCTGCGCCTGGAGTTTTGTCGTTAACGGGTCTAACGCTCACTTCAGACACGACTCTAAATACTGGAGTTAGAAAAATCCCATTGAAAAGATAGGATACGCAATTTACTTAAGGGGATCTGCGGTATGGAAAAGTCGCGGCTGAAAAGTGAGCGTTAGACCCTTTTTTGAGTGACTCCAAATACCAGAGTTAGCCTAAAACCAGCGTTAGGAGCCTCTAACGCTGGTTTTCACGGCTAACGCCAAACTCCAAATCTAGGCCTTAGTGTTTTACAGGGTCTGCACCCAAATAATAATTAACAAATAATAAAAGTAGATTTTTGATACCATCTCCCTAATTAATTTTGTATATTTTATTTATATATATATATGAAAAATAAGTTGGGAGTAAGGGTTAAGAGCCCCTAACTCACCCTATAGCGCTACTAAAAAGGGAATTAAGTGCCCCTAAATCGGGCACCTCTATATACTAATCTTACTTTTGGATATACCTGCTGCCAGTCCCTAGTGGTTAGAGGAGTCCCTTCAAACCTCTAATAACAAAAACATATAAACAAAAGGGTAGCAGGATGGCGCTTGGTACAACATATAATAATACAGACTGATACTAATCAGTCTCCACTGTATCATAAAACAATTATAGATACAAATAAACAGTCGAAGTTAAAGCACTCTTTTAGAAACAATTAATCAAATAATCATGTGACACAGATTACCATGTTTTATGCTGAACATAAACCTGGTAATCCGTGTAACATGATTATTTGATTAATTGTTTCTAAAAGAGTGCTGAATTCCCTAACTGTGGAGAACAGTGACTGAGATTGAAAGTTCCCATCCACCAGAGAGTGCAGGATTACAAGTGGCACGTTGAATTCTGAATACAGGCAAAGGGCTTCATTTTTGGAGCTTGTACATAAAGAAACCTATTGTTCGGCTGATCCACACTTCAGGGGGTGCCAAGCCTTTCAGCAATACTGCTTCATTCTTACCTCATAGGATTAAGGTTGCTTAAAGTAAGTGCACATCTAAGGGGGAGAGATTGATGAAGATACCGTTATAAACATCCACTAACTGTGTTATAGCAATCCTGGACTGTGTACTTCTTTATTTATATGTTATCATCCTAACTTCGACTGTTTATTTGTATCTATAATTGTTTTATGATACAGTGGAGACTGATTAGTATCAGTCTGTATTATTATCTGTTGTACCAAGCGCAATCCTGCTACCCTTTTGTGTGTGTATATATATATATATATATATATATATATATATATACAGTATATATATGTGTGTGTTTCTATATAAGTCTATACAATTGGATTTATGCGTATATACTGTATGTATGTGTGTATCTATGTAAAAACGTTGCCTGTTTACTGGCGCATGTTAAATTACAGCTTTACTTGTAATCTAGCCCAGTATTTGTGACCAGGAGTTGCATCTATTTTGTTTACAAGGGTATGAGACAGTTTTTGTGGTTTGTGAGGGGTGGCTTTTGATGACTGATTTTCCTAAAGGGACTTTAAACACGAAATATATTTCATGTACCTCGCTCTCGTGACGCCATTTTACACTGCAGGTATCTAAAGGAGAGTTTGCTATACATGAACATACATATCAGCACTGGAATATAGGGAAAAGTCTGTGTGGTATAAGTCCTTAATATAAATGGTAGCATAAATTCTGTAGTAGAATGATTTAAGGCAAGTTTTACAATGGGATAGAATTCATTACATTTTTTTCTTACCTTTAGGGCTAGACTAAGAGGCCCATTTATCAAGCTCCGAATGGAGCTTGAGGGCCCGTGTTTCTGGCGAGTCTTCAGACTCGCCAGAAACACAAGCTATGGAGCAGTGGTCTAAAGACCGTTGCTCCATAACCCTGTCCCCCTGCTCTGATGAGGCGGACAGGAATCACCACAATTCAACCCGATCAAGTACGATCGGGTTGATTGACACCTCCCTGCTGGCGGCCCATTGGCCGCGAGTCTGCAGGGGGCGGTGTTGCACCAGCAGCTCTTGTGAGCTGCTGGTGCAATGCTGAATACGAAGAGCGTATTTCTCTCCGCATTCAGCGATGTCTGTCGGACCTGATCAGCACTGTCGGATTAGGTCCAACAGACATTTGATAATTCAGCCTCTATGAGTGGCACACTAACAGTTACATGCGAACAAAAAGGAGTGTAAAGCGTGTGTTTGAGCATTTTGGGTGTAGCGCTTGTATTACAAGTTGAAAGTAAAGCGATAGCTTGAGTGCAATTGAAGTTAACGTGTCGGTACACATACATTACAAAGTACAGACATACATGGAAACTCCATCTAATAAAAATTATTTTAAAAAATATTGCACAAAAAAGTTATAGGGGCTCAAAGATATGAGATCTCAGGTGTTAGAAAAAAAGGCTTCAAAGGGCTTTAACATAGAGATACATACATATACATGTCTAAATATGTATGTATATATATATATGTTTATATATGTGTACATATGTATTTATATGTATATTTCTAGATACAGATATACAGTATATAGATATATAAATATGTTTATATGTGTGTACTTATGTATTTAAGTATTTATTTGTGTAAATATGTTTTTACAGTCATATATACACATATAAATGCATATGTACACACATGTATCCATACATATAAGTGCATTGGAGCCCTTTGCAGTTAAGTAGATAAAAATATGTAAAAAATATACTGTGTATTTACTGTAAATATTTCACATTCCAATTTTCTGTACATAGCAGAATATATTCTATGTATATAAATATATATATATATATGTATATATATATATATACTATATATATATATATATACAGTATATATATATATATATATATATATATACTGTATATATATTGGTGTAGATATATATTTTACGTAAATAACCATCAGATATATGTAGAAATGTGTATTTATGAATAAATAAAACATATTCTGCCATGTGAAGAACATTGTAATGTGAAACATCCATATTTTAATGTCGGGTTAGCACACTTGAGAATATGCGATCAGGTTTGCGCGTTGGTAGGGTGTTTTTTTCCCACTTTTTTTAATATTTTTTTCCACTTTTTTTGCACAATTGACTTCTATAGGGGAATACGTTAATGCAATCACGATATTCTAATTTCTGATTTTTGCGCACATCGGGTTAGTGCGCAAGCAAAAACCTTTTACTTTCATCTTGTAATACAAGTGCACTTAAGAATATGCAATCAGGTTTGAGAGCAAGTAGGGTTTTTGTCAACTTTTTTTGCTCCACTGACTTCTATGAGGGAATACATTAACGTGATATTCTAACTTCAGCTTATTGTGCGCATCGGGTTAGTGCGTGAGTGTAATACGAGCACTACCTGACACGCACAAATAGCTTACTTCTAGCAGAGTTATTGCATGAGCAGTAGCATTAAATACCCCTCCACTTGTAATCTTACCCTTAGGGGCATATTTATCAAGCTCCATATGGAGCTTGATACCCCGTGTTTCTGGCGAGCATTCAGGCTGGCCAGAAACACAAGCTATGAAGCAGCGGTCTAAAGACCGCTGCTCCATAACCTGTCCACCTGCTCTGAGGTGGCGGACAGACATTGCTGAAAATCAGCCTGATCCAATACGATCGGGTTGATTGACACCCCATGCTAGTGGCCGATTGGCTGTTAATCTGCAGGGGGGGCATTGCACCAGCAGTTCACAAGAACTGCTGGTGCAATGATAAATGCAGACAGCGTATGCTGTAGGCATTTATCAATGTGCAGCGGACATGATCCGCAATATCGGAACATGTCCACTTGCATCATGATAAATAGGCCCCTTAGTGTACAGTTTATCAGGATATCAGCAATTTAGCAAAAGCACACCTGGAACTTATGCTACAAATAAACTTTGCCTATAGATATGCTTCTAAGCCATACTAGTGAGCCAATGTAATTTGGACATATTGCAATTATTTTACAGTTTTCTATTTTATACTGACACATGTTAATAAAAGTACTCTTGGACCAGAGAGCACAAGGGATATCTTGCTACTCAACTGAACTTCAGAGGTTCTCCTGTTTATATTTTCCTAAGCGTCCTTGGTAGCATATTGTTTCTATGTACAAGCCATGCTATGCCAGTTTGACACGTCAGTTTAGCAAGCCTACGCTTTCTCCCATGCTAAACGGTTTAAAAGCGTGCTTCAGCTTTACTCTTTGTCCATTTATAGCTTCAGTTTGTTCCTGGGTGTGCTATTTCTACTATCGGATACTGCTTGTTTATTAGATTCCTTTCTGTCTGCCACCTACCATGACCTTTTGGACTGTGTTTGACTACTCCTTGAATTGCTGTTTTGGTACTTCTATTGTCCTCCTGGATTTCTGACCTCTATCTGCCAGATGACCATTTTGCCTGAAGATTTTGTACCTATTTGGACCACCTGGATTTCTAACCTCTGCATATCTAGACTACTCTGAACCTGATGTATTCCTCTACCTTTGCCTGTAATGAGACTTCTTGGTTTTCCATTTTCTCTACAGTATCCGTTTATTCTCTTTAGTTACTTATTGAGAGTCAAATCCTGGGTTTCACTCAGAGTGTTGGAATAGTGTCTCAATCAGCCACTTCTCAGCCTCTGGGTCCTTTCCTGGACAGACATTTGCTACTGGCCTAATAGATTCACAGCTCATTTTGTCAATGTTTTAAGAACATGCATAGAAACCCTGTTTGAAAACATATTTAGCCTTTGATGATCTAACAGTATGGTCTTGTATGTGAGGTCATGAAATGTAAAATTATTAACAGAATTATCAAATATCCTTAAAACTCAGGAGACTTGTATATCATCCCTACCTTAAAATTCAGAGGTTCAAAACATACTCTAGAAATATGTTTTTTATTATAATATAAAAAGCTCTGGGTTTGAGATTGACTGCAAGTAGGTAGGGATATTTTTATGTCCATGCCAGTATTCTCACTTCAATGCACAGAAGTATGAATATTCCTGGATTCAGCTCTCTCAATAAAAATAATATAAACTTAAAATTCCCTCCTAAACAATTTTAAAACTTTGTTTGAGCTCCAGTGTGATATGGAGTAGTAATTTTTTCTAGTTGTGCTTGTATGCAGCAAACATATTAAGCTTCAAATTTCCATTTAGAGTAACTAGAACCAGGAATATTTGTGAGAACACTGGTATGAAGGTACCATTTTTGCTGTGTTAAATCTTGCTTTCTCTGAGTTCTTAAATTACCATTGATTAATATACATCATTAAAACATCTTGATATCACAACTTAACTATTATAATTGATTACATAGACAACCTACAAATATTTTGCCAATGTTATCAAAAGACATTTTTCACTAGAAGTCAGAAACTTTAAGGCTGTTAGCAAAGCAGGTGTAGTCCTTAGATAAAGACAACCAACAGATCTGGCAAGAAAATTAAAAATGATTTTAACCTTTCCAATCAAATCACGTGTACATTGCAAAATAGACCAATGAAGGATATTACATTGGAAACAATGATAAAAACTCAGAGTGAAATAACCTACTCTTCTATACAATTAACATTAAAAAATAAATAGGCACCTGTTATTTATTCTGTGTATATTGTAAATAAGCAAGTCTTAGGCTTTTTTGTAGGGTTTTGTTCTATTGTGTAGCTATTAAAGACATCACCACTTCAAGTATTTTTGTTATTTTTTCGCCATACGTTTGGGGGGAAGGTTGACTTCCTTTTATAAGCCATTGCAATCTATTTGAATGAAATTAATCAGTTGTATTAGTTAAAGAGGCAGTAAACACATTCACCTAGATTACGAGTTTTGTCGGTAAGGCCGTGCGGTGCTAACGCTCAGTTTCAGCTCACCGCTCAGCTACAAACAACGCTAGTATTACAGGTTTTTTTCAACCTGGCGTTAGCCTCTAAAAAGTGAGCGAAGAGCAAAATTTTGCTCCACATCTCACTGTAATACCAGCGCTGCTTACGGTAGCGGTGAGCTGGTAAAACGTGCTTGTGCAATATTTCCCCATAGGAAACAATGGGGCAGAATCGGCTGAAAAAACCTAACACCTGAAAAAAAGTAACGTTCAGCTCCTAACGCAGCCCCATTGATTCCAATGGGGAAAGAAAATTGATGTCTACACCTAACACCCTAACATGAACCCCGAGTCTAAACAACCCCTAATCTTACACTTATTAACCCCTAATCTGCTGCCCCGACATCGCCAACACATACTTTATATTATTAACCCCTAATCTGCCGCTCCGGACACCGCCGCCACCTACATTATATTTATGAACTCCTAATCTGCTGCCCCCAACATCGCCGACAACTACATTATAGTTATTAACACCTAATCTGCCACCCCCAATGTCGCCGCAACCTAATTACATTTATTAACCCCTAATCTGCCCCCCCAATGTCGCCGCAACTATATTAAATGTATTAACCCCTAATCTGCCGCCGCCAACGTCGCCGCCACTATAATAAAGTTATTAACCCTTAAACCTAAGTTTAACATCCCCCCTAACTTAAATATAATTAAAATAAATCTAAATAAAATAACTACAATTAAATAAATTATTCCTATTTAAAACTAAATACTTACCTATAAAATAAACCCTAAGCTAGCTACAATATAACTAATAGTTACATTTGTATTTAGCTTAGGGTTTATTTTTATTTTACAGGCAACTTTGTATTTATTTTAACTAGGTAGAATAGTTATTAAATAGTTATTAATTATTTAATAACTTCCTAGTTAAAATAAAAACAAATGTACCTGTAAAATAAAACCTAACCTAAATTACAATTACACCTAACACTACATTATAATTAAAATAATTTTCTAAATTAACTACAATTAACTACAATTAAATTAAATAAACTAAAGTACGAAAAAAAACCACTAAATTACAGAAAATAATAAAATAATTGCAAGAATTTTAAACTAATTACACCTAATCTAATCCCCCTACTAAAATAAAAAAATCCCCCCAAAATAATAAAAATCCCTACCCTATACTAAATTACAAATAGCCCTTAAAAGGGCTTTTTGTGGGGCATTGTCCCAAAGTAATCAGCTCTTTTACCTGTAAAAAAAAAATACAATACCCCCCAACATTAAAACCCACCACCCACACACCCAACCCTACTCTAAAACCCACCAAATCCCCCCTTAATAAAACCTAACACTAACCCCTTGAAGATCACCCTACCTTGAGCCGGGCACAAGTAGTCCTCCAGAGGGGCAGAAGTCTTCATCCAATCCGGGCAGAAGAGGACCTCCAGATGGGCAGAAGTCTTCATCCAGACGGCATCTTCTATCTTCATCCATCCGGAGCGGAGTGGGTCCATTTTCAAGCCAGCCGATGCGGAGCATCCTCTTCTTCCGACAACTCCCGACAAATGAAGGTTCCTTTAAATGCGTCCCTTGAATTCCGATTGGCTGATAGGATTCTATCAGCCAATCGGAATTAAGGTAGGAAAAATCCTATTGGCTGATCCAATCAGCCAATAGAATTGAAGTTCAATCCTATTGGCTGATCCAATCAGCCAATAGGATTGAGCTCGCATTCTATTGGCTGTTCCATTCAGCCAATAGAATGCAAGCTCAATTCTATTGGCTGATTGGATCAGCCAATAGGATTTTTCCTACCTTAATTCCGATTGGCTGATAGAATCCTATCAGCCAATCGGAATTCAAGGGACGCCATCTTGGATGACGTCATTTAAAGGAACCTTCATTCATCGGGAGTCGTCGGAAGAATAGGATGCTCCGCGTCGGCTGGCTTGAAGTTGGACCCGCTCCGCTCCGGATGGATGAAGATAGAAGATGCTGCCTGGATGAAGACTTCTGCCCGTCTGGAGGTCCTCTTCTGCCTGGATCGGATGAAGACTTCTGCCCCTCTGGAGGACCACTTGTGCCTGGCTGGGTGAAGACGTCTCAAGGTAGGGTGATCTTCAAGGGGTTAGTGTTAGGTTTTATTAAGGGGGGATTGGGTGGGTTTTAGAGTAGGGTTGGGTGTGTGGGTGGTGGGTTTTAATTTTGGGGGTATTATATTTTTTTTTTACAGGTAAAAGAGCTGATTACTTTGGGGCAATGCCCTGCAAAATGCCCTTTTAAGGACTATTTGTAATATAATATAGGGTAGCGATTTTTATTATTTTGGGGGGATTTTTTATTTTATTAGGGGGATTAGATTGGGTGTAACTAGTTTAAAATTCTTGTAATAATTTTATTATTTTATGTAATTTAGTGTGGGGTTTTTTTTCGTACTTTAGTTTATTTAATTTAATTGTAGTTAATTGTAGTTAATTTAGGAAATTATTATAATTATAGTGTAGTGTTAGCAATTGTAATTTAGGTAAGGTTTTATTTTACAGGTAGCTTTAATAACTATTTAATAACTATTCTACCTAGTTAAAATAAATACAAAGTTGCCTGTAAAATAAAAATAAACCCTAAGCTAGCTACAATGTAACTGTTAGTTATATTGTAGCTAGCTTAGGGTTTATTTTATAGGTATTTAGTTTTAAATAGGAATTATTTATTTAATTGTAGTAATTTTATTTTGTTTTATTTAAATTATATTTAAGTTAGGGGGGTGTTAGGGTTAGGGTTAGGTTTAGGGGGTAATAAATTTAATATAGTTGGGGCGACGTTGTCTGCAGCAGATTAGGGGTTAATAAATGTAGGTAGGTGTAGGGGATGCTAGGGACGGCAGATTAGGGGTCAATAAAATGTAACTAGTATTTGCAAGGCAGGAGTGCGGCGGTTTAGGGGTTAAAAACTTTAGTTAACTGTTTGCAATGTGGGGGGGGGGCTCGGTTTAGGGGTTAATAGGTAGTTTATGAGTGTTAGTGTACTTTTGAGCACTTTAGTTAAGAGTCTTATGTTACGGCGTTAGCCCATAAAACCCTTAACTACTGACTTTTATATGTGGTAGGAGTCTTGAAAGGAGAGGGTGTAGCGCTCACTTTCTCCAAGACTCGTAATACCGGCGTTAGGAAAATCCCATTAAAAAGATAGGATACGCAATTGACGTAAGGGGATTTGCGCTATGCTCGAGTCGCAGAAAAAAAGTGAGCGGTACACCTGTACCTGCCAGACTTGTAATACCAGCGGGCGTTAAAAAGCAGCGTTGGGACCTCTCAACGCTACTTTTTAAGGCTAACGCAAGACTCGTAATCTAGGCGTTTGTAATTACAATATTATTTTTTTGCAGTTGTTTAGGTTAGTATGAAATTGTTTGATTGCATTAATATTGTGTTTTCTGCATTTGTTTTTCATTTGCCAAACTCACCCACCATTATCTTATCTTAAAGGGCCACTAAACCCAAAATCTTTCTTTCATGATTCAGATAGAGAATAGAAATTTAAACAACATTACAATTTACTTCCATATTTTATTTTGCTTCATTTTTTAAATATCCTTATTTGAAGAAAAAGCAATGCACATGGTGAGCCAATCACATGATGCTTCTATGTGCAGCAACCAATCAGTAGCTAGTGAGCATATCTAGATATGCTTTTCATCAAAGAATATCAAGAGAATAAAACAAATTAGATAATATAAGTAAATTAGAAAGATGTTTAACATTGCATTCTCTTTCTAAATCATAAAAGAAAAAATGTGGGTGGCATGTCCCTTTAAGTGCTAATCCCAGCATATTATTGGAGAAAAAAGAGCTAGACATGGTCATTATAGTTAGAAAACTACCCATTGTTTTACTGTTTGTAATTGTATCATGTCTGCTGAAGCTAGTTGTGGACATAAATGTGACAGGGTTAGGCTTATAAAGACTGCCATGTGCAATTTAAGTTCTTAAAAAAGGGAAAACCCCACATTTTCAGCATTAACTTACAGGAAAGATATAAAATAACAAATTAAAGATATTGCTGAATATTGCAGTTTCAAGGTGTTTACTGTCTCTTTGAGCCACCCACATGACATACAAAATAACAGGAAAAACCTGGCTAAATACTTAGGGCTAGATTACAAGTGGAGCGGCAGTTTGTGCTCTCGCTCGCATGTTAACTCTGCTAGATGGAGGCTTTGTGTGAGTGTCAAGTAGCGCACGTATTACAAGTTGAATGTAAAGCGTTTTAGCACAAGTGCTAACCCGACGCGTGCAAAAAAGCCGAAGTCCAAATATCACAACAATTTTAACGTATTCCCCCATAAACTTCAATGGAGCAAAAAAAGTGGAGAAAAAACACCCTTACTCGCACACAAATCCGATTGCATTTTCCCAAGTGCGCTAGCCTGACATGAAATATTAATATTTCACATTCCAATGTTCTTCACGTAGCAGAATATGTTCTTTTTATTCTTAAATATATATATATGATGTTTTGTTGGTAAAATATATATATATATATATATATATATATATATATATATACTGTATATATATATATATATATATATATATATATATATATATATATATATATGATTATAGATATATAGATATATACAGATATATATAGGAATATCTGTTTATAAAGACATAGAACATATTACCCTATGTGAAGAACATTGAAATGTGACATATTTACAGTAAATACATATTATAAAACTTTATTAAACGTGACTATTGTATAAGTATGCTTTTATATGTTTACAGCTGCATTGCAAAGGGCTCCAATTCACGTATACATATATGTCTTTATCTGTATACATATGTATTTATATGTGTATATATGTCTGTAAATACATAAATACACATATAAATACATCTGTACATACATAATACACATATATATATACAGTATATACACATATTTAAACATGATATGTAAGTATCTCTATGTTAAAGCCCTTTGTAGTCCATTTTTCACACCTGAGACCTCATATATTTGAGACCCCATAACTTTTTAATGCAATATTTTTTTAACAATCTTTATTAGATTGGTACAGTACTTTTAAAGGTATTTTGATCTTTTTTTCCATTTTTTAGTGGCGTTTAACAGTTAACCAGAGCTCTTAAGTTGGGTTATCCCAGCGCAGGTTAAATTCAATTGCGCTCAAGTGAACAAGTTTATTTTCAACTCGTAATACACAAGCTACTTCCAACGTGTGCAAAGAGCTGCAATATACCCATTTTTGCTTGTATGAAACAGTTAGCGCACCACTCATAATCTAGCCCTTAATAAGGTTTAAAAAAAACTGATGTGACCTGCACTATTTAATGGTGTTTTTGTAAAGTTGTTGGTGCATCATTACAAAACTTTTTTTAAATTAAGAAATAATATTGTGATTTAACCATGTCTGAAAACATAAATATTTAGGGCTAGATTACAAGTGGAGCGCTAATTATGGCACTCTAGCAATATCAGGTTTTTTCAGGTGTTTGCACACTCAGGAAATAGCGCTTGTATTACAAGTTAAAAGTAAACGAAAGAGCGAGAGTGAAATCGTGATTTGCACTCATCAGGTTAGCACGACTGAAGAACGTGTGTAAATGGTAGTAAGTTAAAAAAAAGTTGCTCTTTAAAAATGGATACCAAGGGAACTAAGCAAATTGGAAAGTTGATTAAAATTGCAAGCTCGGTCCAATCCATTTAAGTTTAATCTTGAATTCAACACACCAAAATGATATATTTGATATAAATTGGGCATCAAACAAAACTGAACATTCTGATAATCATATATCAAGGCTTATGAGTTTGATTAATAAAAAACACGGGAAGGCCTATCTGAACTGTTTTTTTGTTGGTTTTTTTTTTGATGGACTGAAATACCATTGGTGAGGTTTCTCAATTAAAAGTATCTAAAGTGAACAAAAAATTTAAATCGGATGTGATATATGAGCTTCTAATGGGCTTAAATAGTTAATAATATAGAACTAGATGACAAGTGGATCGCTAATTTATCAAGCACCCGCAAACTGGCAAATTTGCCTGTGTACAGGCGCACATTAAATAACCAGCTATTACGAGTGCCAGGTTAATGATACCACAAGCTCGCAGTAGCACATTGCGCTCAGTGAATTAACCAGAGGTCAGACCTCTGGTTAATTAAAAAAATGTCCCCAAATGACTCCAAAATAAATTGTACATATCCTTTATAAAATAAAAAAATAAGAGCAACTTTTTTTTAATTAATTATAACTGCACAAAGCAGTTATAATGGTTTGAAGTGAGTGGATGTGGGGTGTTAGAAACAAAAACGCACTGAAAAATGCCTTTACATTGCAGTGTATGGGGACTGTGTTTAAACTTGAAATATATATGTATATGTTTACACACATATATATATATATATTCATATACACATATATTTAAACTTTGCAGCCCATCCCTGCTGTACTTATTCCCTTCGCTGTGCTAAATTCTCTTCTGTGACTATCGGCATGAGAGCAAGGCTCCCATTGGAGCCTATGAAAGCGCGCTCTCGTGAGCACAAAGCTTCCATGCAATGTGAACGCGAGATCAAGTTTGCATTTCGTTCAACTACTAACTACAAATATGAGCTGGTATTACGAGTGGATCTAAAATATTGCGCTCGTGAAAGCGCAATTTTGCGCTCCACTGGTAATCTGGCCCTTACTGGTTATTCTAGTAAGGTAAACAGGAAATTTATACAGAGGAAATACATTGTTTACCATAGTATGATCATTTTAAAATATTCCTTTTATTCCTAGTTTATTCTTTTAATATCTCATAAATAGAGAAACCATTACAAAGGTTCACAAAACAATAAAGTATTATTGTTCAGGTGATACATACCTTGTTTCCAGTCTTTTAAATCTGAAACAATCCGTATTTTTCAGGGGTGTGGAAGGTGTGACTGTTTTTTCCCATCCATTTTTAATTTGCTTTTTGGTGACCATTGACGTCCGGACAGACCTATTTATTTTACTTTTATGTAATTTCTCTCAAAACAAGTTTTATTAATTATTGCCTATTTCCGAAAATGTTTCCTGGATGTATAAACTTCTTAAAAATTAAAAAGTATTGTTCAAAACAAGCTACACTAAAAATTGTGTGCCTATATTAAATTATTTATCAAAAAAAAAATTTTGAAAATACAAAGCGCATTAGAAAATATTTGGCTGTTTTCCATAAGAGAGAAAATAAATAAATTTCTCTCTATCTGTCACATCAGGTATTTTAAAATACAATAGTATTTAGTAAACGTCTGATTATTTGTTATGCATCACAAAATTGAAATTCATGTGTATATAATTTGAAACGTAATACTTTACAGAACAAATTTTGGTTTGTCTTATTTAACTTAATTTAGTCATTTATTGCTTAAATGTGGTGTTTAAATAAACTCTCCTTGCAGATAAAATAATGTGGATACGTTGCAATTACATGCGCTAACTACAAATTTGGCACTTCATATTCCAACCATCTTTTTTTCCTTAAAAATATATTTCTTTGTTTCTTATAGTGATTCTTTTGAACAGAAAAATGCAGATTAGCATCTACAAAATTATTGCTGGTCTTCTCCTGCAAGAAAATATAAAGTAGCATAAGTTTATGTAAAATATTGAGCTACAACTATCTGAATGGAAGATATTTATTCAGTGGTGTAGAATTCTGGCGTCTGTTCACCATATAAATGTAAGCCAAAGAAACATATGCTTTACAATCAGAGCTTTTCTTTCCAGCTGTCAAGTTCCTACTTTATTTTATTTGGATATCTGAGGATGTTTCTGAGATCTCTCAAACTTAAAGGGACAATCTACTGCAAATTTTTTATGGTTTAAAAAAGATATATAATCCCTTTATTACCCATTCCTCAATTTTGCATAACCAACAAAGTCATATTAAAACACTTTATACCTGGGTGATTACCTTGTATCTAAGCCTCTGCAGACTGCCCCCTTATCTCCGTTTTTTTGACAGACTTGCGTTTTAGCCAATTAGTGCTGACTCATAAATAACTCCATAGGACTGATAATACGCACAGTGATGGGGGAAACAAGACGTGAACTCCCTGCCCAATGTGCTTAGAGGGACATTGCACCTCACTGACAAGACCCAAAGGAGGCTGAAATGATTGTCTGGGGTTGCCATTTCAGAGGAAATTTGCCTGATATTTCGGGGCTGGACTGACCTTGTTAGGTGGGATCAGACTGATTTACTTCAGGAAAATGTTCCTCTGTGAAAAGCACAATTAGGCTAAAAGAAGCTACTCCCTGGTGGTAACTGGGCCATAGAACAAGCCACTGGGCTGTTGTTCGTTCCTGGCAGACTGCTTCTCTTTCTGTTTGTATGCACGGGAGTGAACACAATGTTATCTATATGGCCCACATGAAATAGAGCTGTCTATCTGTAAAACAACTGTTGAAATAGACTGAATTAAGAGGCGGACTTCAAGGGCTTAGAAATTAGCATATCAGCCTACCTAGGTTTAGCTTTCAACAAAGAATACCAAGACAACAAAGCAAATTTGATGATAAAAGTAAATTGGAAAGTTGTTTAAAATTGCATGCCCTATCTGAATCATGAAAGTTTAATTTTGACTAAACTGTCTCTTTATTAAAGGAGCAATTTAAAATACAAAATATTTTTTTATATATGTAAATTATTTTATTCTCCAGCTTACATTTATTTCTCACATTTTTTCAGCTAAAATATATTTTATGCATTATTTAAACAGAAAACAAGGTTGATTTAAAATGAATTTAAAAATATATATATTTTAAATAATACATTATATCTAAATCAATTAAGAAATTCCATTTTGATACTGTGATGATTTTTAGGTCATAATGCTTATTAGGTACTGCAAACCAAAGGCACAGAAAGAAAGTAGATGCAGTGTTTGCTGATCATATGTAGAATCGGAGGGACAATAAGATTATCAGGTTTGTATTAAAACAGCAGGTGTTTAACTGTGGCAGTTGTCCAATGAAACATGCATTTGATTATAAAAAGAAATGAAATTTAATCTTGGGGCAATTTGAAATACAGTTTTATCCTTTACTACTCTGATTTACTTTTAACATTCAATGAATATCTATTACAATTTATTTTTCTAAAAAGAATAAATTCAGAAATACATAACGTTTAAATTACTGTATATCAGCCTAAGAGCCTAGCTTCCCTATTCTTATCTTTTTGGTCCCCTTATATTACCAGATGGCCAGTTGTGGTATCCTATCGTGACGCCCACTCTTGCCAAACAAAATCCATTGCTGTCCTCAGATAAGAGGGGTCTAGTGGCCAAACAGGGAGAGCTATATATTAAGAACCTAACTCTTGGGACACCAAACAGGAAGACAAACAGACTCCTGATAACTCAAAAGGATCACCAAACTCCTGGGGATAATTACACTAAACAATGTCATTTTGTTTTAATGATCTGGTTAATTTGAATGTTGTATTTAAATTCTCTCATTTATGATCTAGTGAGAAATTAAATGGAGACAAACAATTCAGTAACTGAGATACTGTACATGTTGCAATAGTTTGCATAGAGCGCTCAAAACTTTTGAAGCCTTGTCTTGTTGAGTATTTCTGAATCAACCAAAAAATTCACAAAAATGGGGAACTCAACATCAGACTTGAAACTGAAATGAATAATAAATAAATATCCCCCGTCTGAAAAAAAGTGGGACAAAACACAGGGCTTAAACAAAATTCTCAACACAATCAGTATTTGTGTGAAATTAATAAAAAAATAAGAAACTATTGAATATCACAAAAATAAAAACTAAATAGTATACTTGCACTTAAAGGGGCATATTTATCAAGCTCTGTATGGAGCTTGATGCCCCGTGTTTCTGGCGAGCCTTCAGGCTCGCCGGAAACACAAGTTATGAAGCAACGGTCTGACCGCTGATCCATAACCTGTCCACCTGCTCTGAGGCCACGGACAGACATTGCCAGAAATCAACCCAATCGAATACGATCGGGTTGATTGACACCCTCTTCTAGCGGCCAATCTGCAGGGGGCGGTATTACACCAGCAGTTCACAAGAACTGCTGGTGCAATGATAAATGCTGAGAGCGTATGCTGTCAGCATTTATCGATGTGCAGCGGACATGATCCGCAATATCAGATCATGTCCGCTTGCACAATGATAATTCAGCCCCATAGTGTCGCAATATGATGCGAAAGTCTAAATACACAGTCCGTGCAGTTGAACTTTAGAAACTGTAACTTAGCTTTCGGACAATCGGCCGGATAATCTTCAATGAACCACTACGCATTTCAAGGTAGAACTCCTCTTTATCAGGTGGCTTAGATTACAGTATTTCAGATTCCTTTTTATAGCAGGTTTATGTGTCTTTCAGTTAAATTAAAAAACAGGATGCCCTGTTCTCTGTATAAGTTATATGAAATATCAAGTATCAATAAATCATGCAAGTATCACTATTTTACATAAATGTACATACATCATAAAAACAATATAATCACAATAAAACTGAGTCTACCTTATCTACATCTATCTTTAAAATTGGGTTAAATATGTTGCTCATGTTGGGTAAATACATAGTTTTAAAGGAAACATAGGTCGTGATATGTGATTGGCATCTAGTCAAACCAATCAAATGTATTAGTTTACTGCATCATTATGAATATAAGCATAGTATTGGTTAGATAGAAATCCACCAATAAAATCTAAAGAATTTGATGTTGTTTGGAACAGCAGTTCATCCAAATGGTATACGCCATGATGATTGACAAAATGTTTGAACAATCAAATCATTTGTAAATGAAAATAAACTTTGCATCGATATGTAGAGAAAAAAAAATAATGTATTTTTTTTTTAATTCACATATCTCTAAAATGGGAAATACATAAAAAAAATATTTATTTATAGTCTAAAAAAATATGAGTTGTAAAGAGTGACTAATGACCATTGGCATATTGCTCTTTTAGCAAAGATTAAATGTCTTTATGTCATAAGGATTGGCAGGTGGATTAGCCAAACAAATTATATATACATTGTGGACAGAATTTGAACAAATTATGAATGAAATGAAACCATATTAAATAGGGGTAATTAAAATGTGACAAATATATCACAGTTAGGAGAGTATTATATTTATAATAATAATAGCAGACATACCGACCTATAAGAAATTTTTAATATATCGTAATTTGCATCAAGAATATCACTCACTAAGAAAACATTATCTAATGATTAGCAGATGAACGAACTAATTAAGTACCATAAATATTCCTAATGAAGAATAAAAAAACTAATTAATGCAGCACATAACATATATTCTCAGAATGAGTTCTCTCTTATCTTCATAAAGTGAATGTAAATTTGAATGAATATGTGCCCGGATTTTAAAAATACTATTAAAAACAGGGGCACTTTCATTCATCAAAATTTACATTGAAGTGTTTTTTAAAAAAATACTTACCATTTTCTTTAGGAAATCCAGACCGGCGATCCTCCGCCCGCTTCTCATGCTGCTTCCCCCAATCGTTGTGTGGCCTCACGATCTGGATGCCTTGGGGACTCGCAATGACTGGAGGAAGCTGGTTTCATCATTGCGGTGCTAAGTACAGAGAAGCTGCGGGCGGAGGATCGCAGGTCTGGTTTTCCTAAAGAAAAAACGTACCTGTTAAATTATTTTCTTTCATGGGGCAAGAGTCCACAAGCTTGTTACTGATGGGATATACATTCCTATCAGGAGGGGGAAAAGTTTCCCAAGCTTTAAATGCCTATAAATACACCTCCCACCTCACTCATACTTCATTCTTACATATATCCAAGTTAGTGAGATGTATAAGGAATAAAAGCACAAAAAAGAGGAAAAGGATAAATAATGTGCTTATACAAAAAATCATAACCCCCCAAAAATGGGTGAGCCTCGTGGACTCTCGCCACCATGAAAGAAATGAATTTATCAGGTAAATTCTTACATAAATTATGTTTTCTTTCATTTAGGTGGCGAGAGTCCATGAGCTAGTTACTGCTGGGATATAATACCCAAGATGTGGATGTCCACGAGTAACAAAAAATAAAGGGAGAGATAAAATAAAAACAACTATTTTTGCTGCGAAATTAAATCCAAAAAAATAATTAAGCTTTCTTAAAAATTAAAAAAAAAAAAAAAAAATAGACAGGCACTAGAATCAAACTGAGACAGCTGCCTGAAAAACCTTTCTACCAAAAGCTGCTTCCGAAGAAGTAAAAACATAAAAATGGTAAAATTTTGTAAAGGTATGCAAAGAAGACCAAGTGGCTGCTTTGCAGATTTGATCAACTGAAGCTTCATTCTTGAATGCCCAAGATGTGGCAACTGATCTTGTAGCATGAGCTGTAATTCTCTGAGGCGGAGACTGGCCCACCTTCAAATAAGCTTTGTGAATCAGAAGTTTCAACCGGGATGCCAAAGAAATGGCAGAGGCTTTCTGATCCTTAGTAGCATCAACATAATATTTTAAAGCTCTTACAACATCCAAAGAATGCAAAGATTTTTCAAGAGTATTCTTAGGATTGGGACACAAGGACTGGCCCACCTTCAAATAAGCTTTGTGAATCAGAAGTTTCAACCGGGATGCCAAAGAAATGGCAGAGGCTTTCTGATCCTTAGTAGCATCAACATAATATTTTAAAGCTCTTACAACATCCAAAGAATGCAAAGATTTTTCAAGAGTATTCTTAGGATTGGGACACAAGGAAGGAACAATAATTTCCCTATTAATATTGTTAGAATTCACAACTTTAGGCAAAATTTTGAATGAAGTACGCAAAACAGCTTTATCTTGATGGAAAATCAGATAAGAAGACTCACAAGAGAGAGATAGCCAAGAGAAATAACACTTTCCAAGAAAGTAGTTTAATGTCCAAAGAATGCATAGGCTCAAAAGGAGGAGCCTGCAAAGTCTTTAATACCAAATTTAGGCCTAGATTTGGAGTTTGGCGGTAAAAGGGCTGTTAACGCTCCGCGGGCTTTTTTCTGGCCGCACCATAAATTTAACTCTGGTATCGAGAGTTCAAACAAATGCTGCGTTAGGCTCCAAAAAAGGAGCGTAGAGCATTTTTACCGCAAATGCAACTCTCGATACCAGCGGTGCTTACGGACGCGGCCAGCCTCAAAAACGTGCTCGTGCACGATTCCCCCATAGGAAACAATGGGACTGTTTGAGCTGAAAAAAAACCTAACACCTGCAAAAAAGCAGCGTTCAGCTCCTAACGCAGCCCCATTGTTTCCTATGGGGAAACACTTCCTACGTCTGCACCTAACACTCTAACATGTACCCCGAGTCTAAACACCCCTAACCTTACACTTATTAACCCCTAATCTGCCGCCCCCGCTATCGCTGACACCTGCATATTTTTTTTAACCCCTAATCTGCCGCTCCGTAAACCGCCGCAACCTACGTTATCCCTATGTACCCCTAATCTGCTGCCCTAACATCGCCGACCCCTATATTATATTTATTAACCCCTAATCTGCCCCCTCAACGTCGCCGACACCTGCCTACACTTATTAACCCCTAATCTGCCGAGCGGACCTGAGCTCTACTATAATAAAGTTATTAACCCCTAATCCGCCTCACTAACCCTATCATAAATAGTATTAACCCCTAATCTGCCCTCCCTAACATCGCCGACACCTACCTTCAATTATTAACCCCTAATCTTCCGAGCGGAGCTCACCGCTATTCTAATAAATGTATTAACCCCTAACGCTAAGTCTAACCCTAACACTAACACCCCCCTAACTTAAATATAATTTACATCTAACGAAATTAATTAACTCTTATTAAATAAATGATTCCTATTTAAAGCTAAATACTTACCTGTAAAATAAATCCTAATATAGCTACAATATAAATTATAATTACATTGTAGCTATTTTAGGATTAATATTTATTTTACAGGCAACTTTGTAATTATTTTAACTAGGTACAATAGCTATTAAATAGTTAAGAACTATTTAATAGCTACCTAGTTAAAATAATAACAAATTTACCTGTAAAATAAATCCTAACCTAAGATATAATTAAACCTAACACTACCCTATCAATAAAATAATTAAATAAACTACCTACAATTACCTACAATTAACCTAGCACTACACTATCAATAAATTAATTAAACATAATTGCTACAAATAAATACAATTAAATAAACTAGCTAAAGTACAAAAAATAAAAAAGAACTAAGTTACAAAAAATAAAAAAATATTTACAAACATAAGAAAAATATTACAACAATTTTAAACTAATTACACCTACTCTAAGCCCCCTAATAAAATAACAAAGCCCCCCAAAATAAAAAATTCCCTACCCTATTCTAAATTAAAAAAGTTACAAGCTCTTTTACCTTACCAGCCCTGAACAGGGCCCTTTGCGGGGCATGCCCCAAGAATTTCAGCTCTTTTGCCTGTAAAAGAATAAATACAATACCCCCCCCAACATTACAACCCACCACCCACATACCCCTAATCTAACCCAAACCCCCCTTAAATAAACCTAACACTAAGCCCCTGAAGATCTTCCTACCTTGTCTTCACCATACCAGGTTCACCGATCCGTCCTGGCTCCAACATCTTCATCCAACCCAAGCGGGGGTTGGCGATCCATCATCCGGTGCTGAAGAGGTCCAGAAGAGGCTCCAAAGTCTTCCTCCTATCCGGCAAGAAGAGGATATCCGGACCGGCAAACATCTTCTCCAAGCGGCATCTTCGATCTTCTTCCATCCGGTGCGGAGCGGGTCCATCTTGAAGCAGGCGACGCGGATCCATCCTCTTCTTCCGTTGTCTCCCGACTAATGACGGTTCCTTTAAGGGACGTCATCCAAGATGGCGTCCCTCGAATTCCGATTGGCTGATAGGATTCTATCAGCCAATCGGAATTAAGGTAGGAATTTTCTGATTGGCTGATGGAATCAGCCAATCAGAATCAAGTTCAATCCGATTGGCTGATCCAATCAGCCAATCAGATTGAGCTTGCATTCTATTGGCTGTTCCGATCAGCCAATAGAATGCGAGCTCAATCTGATTGGCTGATTGGATCAGCCAATCGGATTGAACTTGATTCTGATTGGCTGATTCCATCAGCCAATCAGAAAATTCCTACCTTAATTCCGATTGGCTGATAGAATCCTATCAGCCAATCGGAATTCGAGGGACGCCATCTTGGATGACGTCCCTTAAAGGAACCGTCATTCGTCGGGAGACAACGGAAGAAGAGGATGGATCCGCGTCGCCTGCTTCAAGATGGACCCGCTCCGCACCGGATGGAAGAAGATCGAAGATGCCGCTTGGAGAAGATGTTTGCCGGTCCGGATGTCCTCTTCTTGCCGGATAGGAGGAAGACTTTGGAGCCTCTTCTGGACCTCTTCAGCACCGGATGATGGATCGCCAACCCCCACTTGGGTTGGATGAAGATGTTGGAGCCAGGACGGATCGGTGAACCTGGTATGGTGAAGACAAGGTAGGAAGATCTTCAGGGGCTTAGTGTTAGGTTTATTTAAGGGGGGTTTGGGTTAGATTAGGGGTATGTGGGTGGTGGGTTGTAATGTTGGGGGGGGGTATTGTATTTATTCTTTTACAGGCAAAAGAGCTGAAATTCTTGGGGCATGCCCCGCAAAGGGCCCTGTTCAGGGCTGGTAAGGTAAAAGAGCTTGTAACTTTTTTAATTTAGAATAGGGTAGGGAATTTTTTATTTTGGGGGGCTTTGTTATTTTATTAGGGGGCTTAGAGTAGGTGTAATTAGTTTAAAATTGTTGTAATATTTTTCTTATGTTTGTAAATATTTTTTTATTTTTTGTAACTTAGTTCTTTTTTATTTTTTGTACTTTAGCTAGTTTATTTAATTGTATTTTTTTTTTAGCAATTGTGTTTAATTAATTTATTGATAGTGTAGTGTTAGGTTAATTGTAGGTAATTGTAGGTAGTTTAATTATTTTATTGATAGGGTAGTGTTAGGTTTAATTATATCTTAGGTTAGGATTTATTTTACAGGTAAATTTGTTATTATTTTAACTAGGTAGCTATTAAATAGTTCTTAACTATTTAATAGCTATTGTACCTAGTTAAAATAAATACCAAGTTGCCTGTAAAATAAATATTAATCCTAAAATAGCTATAATATAATTATAATTTATATTGTAGCTATATTAGGATTTATTTTACAGGTAAGTATTTAGCTTTAAATAGGAATCATTTATTTAATAAGAGTTAATTAATTTCGTTAGATGTAAATTATATTTAAGTTAGGGGGGTGTTAGTGTTAGGGTTAGACTTAGCTTTAGGGGTTAATCCATTTATTATAGTAGCAGTGAGCTCCGGTCGTCAGATTAGGGGTTAATAATTGAAGGTAGGTGTCGGCGATGTTAGGGAGGGCAGATTAGGGGTTAATACTATTTATGATAGGGTTAGTGAGGCGGGTTAGGGGTTAATAACTTTATTATAGTAGCGCTCAGGTCCGCTCGGCAGATTAGGGGTTAATAAGTGTAGGCAGGTGTCGGCGACGTTGAGGGGGGCAGATTAGGGGTTAATAAATATAATATAGGGGTCGGCGGTGTTAGGGGTAGCAGATTAGGGGTACATAGGGATAACGTAGGTGGCGGCGCTTTGCGGTCGGAAGATTAGGGGTTAATTATTTTAAGTAGCTGGCGGCGACGTTGTGGGGGGCAGGTTAGGGGTTAATAAATGTAATATAGGGGTCGGCGGTGTTAGGGGTAGCAGATTAGGGGTACATAGGGATAACGTAGGTGGCGGCGCTTTGCGGTCGGAAGATTAGGGGTTAATTATTTTAAGTAGCTGGCGGCGACGTTGTGGGGGGCAGATTAGGGGTTAATAAATATAATATAGGGGTCGGCGGTGTTAGGGGTAGCAGATTAGGGGTACATAGGGATAACGTAGGTGGCGGCGCTTTGCGGTCGGAAGATTAGGGGTTAATTATTTTAAGTAGCTGGCGGCGACATTGTGGGGGGCAGATTAGGGGTTAATAAATATAATATAGGGGTCGGCGGTGTTAGGGGTAGCAGATTAGGGGTACATAGGGATAACGTAGGTGGCGGCGCTTTGCGGTCGGAAGATTAGGGGTTAATTATTTTAAGTAGCTGGCAGCGACGTTGTGGGGGGCAGGTTAGGGGTTAATAAATGTAATACAGGGGTCGGCGGGGTTAGGGGCAGCAGATTAGGGGTACATAAGTATAACGTAGGTGGCGGTCGGCAGATTAGGGGTTAAAAATTTTAATCGAGTGGCGGCGATGTGGGGGTACCTCGGTTTAGGGGTACATAGGTAGTTTATGGGTGTTAGTGTACTTTAGGGTACAGTAGTTAAGAGCTTTATGAACCGGCGTTAGCCAGAAAGCTCTTAACTCCTGCTATTTTCAGGCGGCTGGAATTTTGTCGTTAGAGCTCTTACGCTCACTTCAGAAACGACTCTAAATACCGGCGTTAGAAAGATCCCATTGAAAAGATAGGATACGCAATTGACGTAAGGGGATCTGCGGTATGGAAAAGTCGCGGCTGAAAAGTGAGCGTTAGACCCTTTAATCACTGACTCCAAATACCAACGGGCGGCCAAAACCAGCGTTAGGAGCCTCTAACGCTGGTTTTGACGGCTACCGCCGAACTCCAAATCTAGGCCTTAGACTCCAAGGAGGAGAAATTGATTTAATAAAAGATTTGTTATGAGTCAAAGCCTGGACAAAACAGTTAATATCAGGAAGATTAGCAATCTTTCTGTGAAATAAAACAGAAAGATCAGAGATTCGTCCTTTCAAAGTATTGGGAGACAAACCTTTATCCATCAGATGCCTGATGAAAAAGCAATTTTTTAGAAGCAGAGAAAGGCGTTGCATACAGGGGGCAATGGCCTCTAGTTATCAAACCGTCAACCTCAAATACGCTGGAATTCCGCAGCGTATTAGTGGCGAGGCTGATTCGCCTAAGTTATCAAGCCCTACACACCGGCAAAAGTAGAATATAGTGACGTAAGCTTCGATCCGCCGGACTCAGTCCGACACAGATCGATTCTTACATCACTCCAGATGTTCCGAACGCAAGTTCGGCACAATCTGACTACTTTTGCTAGTTATCAAATGACTAGCAGGTACGCTCTGCACTTTTCCAGAGGCGGCGGATCCCATAGGAATCAATGGGAGTCTGACCATAGCAAAAGTTCATGTTCGCTGCTGCCCGATATCCCATTGATTCCTATGGGAGATGTCTGCACCTAACACCCTAACATGTACCCCGAGTCTAAACACCCTTAATCTGCCCCCCCACACCGCCGCCAGCTATTTTATACTTATTAACCCCTAAACCGCCGCTCCCGGACCCCGCCGCCACTCTAATAAACGTATTAACCCCTAAACCGCCACTCCCGGAGCCCACCGCAACTATAATAAATATGTTAACCCCTAAACCGCCACTCCCAGAGCCCACCGCAACTATAATAAATATGTTAACCCCTAAACCGTCGCTCCCAGACCCCGCTGCAACCTACATAATACCTATTAACCCCTATCCTGCCCCCCTATACCGCCGCCACCTATAATAAATTTATTAGCCCCTATCCTTTGGATCCCGTACCCCACCACAACTAAATAAATCGTTTAAACTCTAAACCGCCGCTCCCGGACCCTGCCGCCACCTATATTAAACTTATTAACCCCTAATCTGCCCCCCTACACCGTCGCCACCTATAATAAATTTATTAACCCCTATCCTGCCCCCCCTATAATGCCGCCATCTATATTAAACTAATTAACCCCTATCCTGCCCCCCTATACCGCCGCAACCTATAATCAGCTCAATCTGATTGGCTGATTGGATCAGCCAATCGGATTGAACTTGAATCTGATTGGCTGATTGAATCAGCCAATCAGATTTTTCCTACCTTAATTCCGATTGGCTGATAGAATCCTATCAGCCAATCGGAATTCGAGGGACACCATCTTGGAATATTCATTCGTCGGGTAGTTGTTGGTTGAAGAGGATGGCTCCGCGTCGGCTCGTTTGAAGAAGGCTCCACTCCGCTCCGGATGGATGAAGATTGAAGACGCCACCTGGATGAAGACTTCTTTCGGATGGAAGACCTCTTCAGCGCCCCTTGGATGAAGACTTCTATCAGATGGAAGACCTCTTTAGCGCCCCTTGGATGATGACTTCGGCCCGGCTGGGTGAACACGACTCATGGTAGGGAGATCTTCAGGGGGTAGTGTTAGGTTTATTTAAGGGGGGTTTGAGTGGGTTAGAGTAGGGGTATGTGGGTTGTGGGTTTTAATTTTGGGGGGGTTGTATTTTTTTTTACAGGCAAAAGAGCTGATTACTTTGGGGCATGCCCGCAAAAAGCCCTTTTAAGGGCTGGTAAAAGAGCTGATTACTTTGTAATGTAGAATAGGGTAGGGACTTTTATTATTTTGTTTTTTTTTTATTTTATTAGGGGGCTTAGATTAGGTGTAATTAGTTTAAAATTCTTGTAATATTTTTTTATTTTCTGTAATTTAATGTTTTGTTTTTGTAATTTAGTTTAGTTTATTTAATTGTAGTTAATTGTAGGTATTGGTAGCTAATTTATTTAATTAATTTAATGATAGTGTAGTGTTAGGTTTAATTGTAACTTAGGTTAGGATTTATTTTACAGGTAATTTTGTATTTCTTTTAGCTAGGTAGTTATTAAATAGTTAATAACTATTTAATAACTATTGTACCTAGTTAAAATAAATTTAAATTTGTCTGTAAAATAAAAATAAATCCTAAAATAGCTACAATATAATTATTAGTTATATTGTAGCTATCTTAGGGTTTATTCTATAGGTAAGTATTTAGTTTTAAATAGGATTAATTTAGTTAATAAGAGTAATTTTTATTTAGATTTATTAAAATAATATTTAAGTTAGGGGGGTGTTAGGGTTAGTGTTAGACTTAGGTTTAGGGGTTAATTAGTTTAATATAGATGGCGGCGGTATAGGGGGGCAGGATAGGGGTTAATACATTTATTATAGGTGGCGACGGTGTAGGGGGGGCAGATTAGGGGTTAATAAGTTTAATATAGGTGGCGGCGGGGTCCGGGAGCGGCGGTTTAGGGGTTAAACAATTTATTTAGTTGCGGCGGGGTACGGGATCGGCAGGATAGGGGTTAATAACTTTATTATAGGTGGTGGCAGTATAGGGGGGCAGGATAGGAGTTAATAGGTATTATGTAGGTGGCGGAGGGGTCCGGGAGCGGCGGTCTAAGGGTTAATACATTAATTATAGTTGCGGCGGGGTCCGGGAGCGGCGGTTTAGGGATTAATACATTTATTATAGTTGCGGTGGGGTCTAGGAGCGGCGGTTTAGGGGTTAATAACTTTATTTAGTTGCGGGGGGCTCCAGGGGCGGCGGTAAAGGGGGTAGAACAGTATAGTATAGTGTGGGTGCTTAGTGACAGCTTATCAATAAAGCTGTAGAAAAGCCAAAGAGCAGCGAGATCGGATGAGTGATAACTATCACAGTCCGCTGCTCATCGCCCCGTACTTGGTGTGCGGCTTTTTTTTTTTTAAGTATTTATTTTTCAAGTTTTCAAACATACATAAAACATTAAAAAAAGTACTTAATATGCCAAATATACGGGGATACAACTCCAAGAAAGAAATAATACATATAATGTTAATAATATTACAGTTACATACATGTTGTGTTTTCCCCTTTATAAGTAGAGATATTACTACGATTTTACACTTGCTTGTAAGGACATCACCTATCTACTACGACAGAATACTCTGTGGACCCAACTCCTATTCGTATATTTTCCTTTTCTTTCCCTTCCCCTTTCTATGTCTTGGCATAACAAGGTTTATCTAGTCAAAACAATACTTCCATATACTGTATTCGAATAGAAGTATATATTTTAAACAAACGGGGGGAGAGAAAAAAAAAAAAAAAAAAAGGGGAAGAGACATAAACCGGAAGAGGGCAGTTAGGTACAGAGGAATCCTCTAACCTCACTCCCACCTCTCCCCCTCCTCCCCCCCCCCCCCCAACCAAGCCCTTGGGAAATGACCAGCAATACTTGTAATTGGACATAAGGGGTTTTCTTGAATGGGTTAACCAATGTAATTTGCAAAGTAAAAGGGCATGATAAAATAGACATCTTCCACTGTCTGAAAAACATCGCAAGACGCTCATCAGTTGGATTCTGTAGACTATATTGTTCAAATGTATATTGAGTGACTAACGCTTTCTTTAATTCTTTCAGACTGGGAGCTGTTTTAGCCTTCCAAGATCTTAAAATTAAGATACGACCCAACAATATAATCGTATTAATTAATTTGAGCCTTTGCTAAGCAATCTGTGGTTTCACCAGGAAAAATATTTCCATTGGTTGAATATCATGTTCTAACTTAAGAGTTACTTTCATCCAATAGAAAATTTTAGCCCAAAACTGACCAATCTTTGGGCAGGCCCAAAAACAATGTAGTATATCAGAACTAGGAGCACTACATCTGGTACATACTTTCCCTGTCCTATACCATCTAGATAATCTATCTGGTGTTAGATAGGTCATTAGAGATAATTTGATCTGTGATTCCCTCCACGAAGTCAAGACCCAACTCTTCTCTTTTACTTTGAAAGAGTTCATTATGACTGAACCATCTATCTCTGCAAATATCTTGCTCCATTTTCCAACAATATACTCTACCTGCTCTTCTGAGGGCTTATGATTGAATAACGCATAAAATGGACCAATTGAATAGGACCCTATACGAAACAGATTAATCCTAGCTTTTATCTCCCGAAGAGCCCAGTCTGTCCCATATCTTTGCTTTAATTCAACTGTCAGATGTCTTAGCTGTAAATAGGCGTAAAAGTCTTTATTCGAAAGACCAAATTGATTGCTTAATTCCCGAAACGAGACCGGTTTAAGATCAGCATCGACTATTTGGCTGGCATATACTAACCCCTTAATAGCCCAGTCTCTAAAAACTCTATCAGACAACCCTGGCGGAAAAATCGGGTTGCCAATAATTGATAGATATCTAGAGACATATGGAGAGCAATCTACTATCCCACAAAGTTTTTGCCATGCTAAAATTATATATCTAAATGTTAATAATGAAAAGATCGTCGAAGGTAAAATAGTAATTGGGCAATGTAAGATAGCACCTAAACGGAAAGGTGCTATCAAAGAAGTCTCCCAAGCAACCGCAGCCACTTGACCTTGTTCTGTCAACCAGTCTACAGCAATCTTAACACGTGTCGCTAAACTATAAAACTGTATATTAGGAAGATTAAGGCCAGCCGCTTCTTTATTATTCATTAGTCTAGAGACTGTGATACGCACATTTGCGCCTTTCCATATGAATTTAGCACATGCCTTATTGTATTTAATTATATCTGCCCTGTGTATAGGCACTGGAATATTCTGGACAAAATAAAACAATTTCGGAAAAATAATAGTTTTTATGAGCATAACCCTTGCTGTTAACGAGATAGGCAAATTTATCCAGTCTTCCATTTTTTTCTTGCAATCTAAAAAACATTTCGAAAAGTTCAGTTTATACCATTCCTCTGGATTAACACTAAGTTTAATACCTAGATACGTTATCTGCGATGTTTCCCTGAAAGGATACTTAATACCTTGGTCTCTTTTATTTATCCACAAGAGTTCGGATTTTGACACGTTAATTTTATAACCGGAAATTAAACCAAAAGTTTCAAACATATCTAGTACAAGTGGGAGCGTCGTCCTAGTATTGCTCAGACATAAAAGTATGTCATCTGCATACATTAATATTCTCAATTTCTGGCCACCTATCTGAATTCCGTCCAGCTGTTGGCGAAACCAAATCGCTAATGGTTCTAGCGATATGTTAAAAAGTAGTGGGGACAGCGGGCAACCTTGCCGTGTACCTCTTTGTAATACTAGGCGCTGTGACAAATCTCCATTGACAAGCAGCGACGAGTTCGGTGCTGAATATATTATACGAATAAATTCGTATATCTGCCCAGATAATCCAAACTGATCCAAAGAGAAAAATAAATGTTTCCAAGAGATACGGTCGAATGCCTTTTCAGTGTCAACCGTTAATAAGGCTAAGTCAACCATATCTCTATGTCCAGATATTCTGAATTTGTTCCAGAAGAAGTCTAATAGAGTCATGATCTTTCTTATATTTTTAGCTGGGTTTCTCCTGACCATAAAGCCCGCTTGGTTCTCATGAATTATTAGCCCTAAATGTGGACTCAATCTCTTTGCCAAAATCGATGCTAACAACTTATAGTCCGTGTTTAACACAGAAATGGGCCTATATGAATCAGGAAGTTCTAGATTTTGATTTTTTTTGGGAATCAAAGATACTACCGCAGCTGCAAAATATGGGGAACATTTATTATTCTTAATAAAATAGAAGTTGAATAATTCTACCAATGAAGGGAATATCTGCTGTAGGAGAATCCTATAAAATTCTATAGGCAAACAGTCTGGACCTGCTGCTTTGTTGGTTTTAGCTGCCCTAATAGCCGCAATAATCTCCTCTTTCGTAATCGGGCTGTTAATTTCTGCCAGTATTTCAGTTGAAATTTTAGGTATCTTGATTTTGTCCCAAAAGGTTTTCCTGCTGTCTACATTATGTTCTTCTACTCTATATATCTTGGTAAAATAATCATAAAATACTTTGGTAATATCAGTATTATTGGTAAATCTTCCATTATTAGCTCTAATAGCCATAATATTATTCCTATTAGTGCCTTTGTTTAACCTTGCTAAAAATTTCGCTGATCTCCCGGCAAAACCCCCATAGATGATTTTTTGTCTATGTAATTCTAGCGCAGATTTTTGTTTAATATATGTATCATAGGCAAATTTGTCATCTATATATTTCTGCCAGTTAACGGATGATCGTACTTCTAAGTATACTCTGTATACTTTCTTAACTCGGTTAGACAATTGTAATTCCTGCTGATTGGCTCTTCTTTTACCCTTACACATATAATTCTTAATTTCCCCTCGTAATACAGCTTTAGCTGCTTTCCAAAAAAGTTCAGGTTTATCTTTATATGCAATGTTGAATCTATAGTACTCTTGCCATTGATTACACAGCCAGTTATGAAAATGAACATCATTAGCTAGATATTTAGGGGAAAAAATAGTCTGATTAGCAGACCTATCCGTTCCAGATATATTTAATGTCAAGGTAATCACTGCATGATCGGAGATTACTATATCTCCTATATCTGTTTTCCACTCAAGACCACTCAAAGATTCTGGAATGAAAAAGAAGTCTATCTGGGACAGTGATTGCTGGCCCTTTGATAGACATGTTAAAGCTCTCAAATCTGGATGCTGCAGACGCCATATGTCTATTAGACCCAGTTGTGAACACATTTTCTGCAAAATATGAGTTTTCCTCTCGCGTATACATCTAGGGGCTTTACTATCTCTGTCCATGGTAGAGTCCGCTATTAAGTTAAAATCCCCCGCAATTATAAGATTTTGGCCAGTAAATTTATGTAAATGTTGTACCATCTTATCCCAAAACTCTTTATCGACTATATTAGGACCGTATATATTACATAATACATATCGAGTTTTATTATACGTTAATTCTATAATTAAAAAGCGACCTTCCTGGTCTATATGCGTAGATTCTATTTTATACTCAAGAGTTTTATTAAAGAGGATTGCTACTCCTCTCTTGCGTGCATTATATGGAGCGGCTATAACTTCTCCGACCCATTTGGTCCGAAGTTTCGGCACCTCGGCTACCTTTAAGTGTAGCTCCTGTAGAAAAGCGATATCAGGTTTCCTTTTCGCTAAATGTTTAATTATTGCTTTTCTCTTTATTGGGGAAGTTATTCCCCCAACATTCCATGATGTTAATTTAAGTGGAGCCAGCATAGCATATTATAAGAAGTCATTTCTAACTCTCTCACAAGGGGGGAGGAGAAAGGATAAGGGGCACAAGGGGGTAGGAAGAACGGGGGTAGGCGGAGAGAGGAGGGGAGAGAAAAAAAAGAAAAAAAAAAAAAACAGCAAAAGGGAACCATAAAAAAGGGGAATATTTATTACCTCTTCCATAAAATAAAACCATTCCACATTCCAGTGGTTATAAAACACAGCATATACAATCAAAAATAACCAACATGATTCAACTGAAAACCAGCTCTACCCACAGAGCCATGCATTCTAACTGTTGCAGCCTCATCAAATACCCATTTCTTTACACAGAGACCTTCCTTCACTGCTATTATTTAATGTGTAAGTGGTACCTGCTTTGCTCACTAGACGTTTTGCGGGGTATACCAACCGAACATTACATTCTGCCTTCAAAAATCTAAAAGTGGGACATTTCTCTTCTTTTAGCTGAAGTCTCAGCTGAGAAATCTTGAAAAATCATTATTTTATGTGAGTTAATATTTAAAGCATTAAGTTTCCTATAATATTTCAAATACAGCATTTTGTCATGGTAGTTCACAAATTTAAAAATGACTGGTCTAGGTTTGGACAGTGTATTGTTTTCTCTAGGGATACCTATTGTATGGGCTCTCTCAATCAGAAACGGGGCAGACGGAGGAGGAACCAAGAGTGCCTGAGGCAAAGTAACCGAAGCAAAAAGTATTAAATCTTGAAATTCCACTGATTCAGGGAGGCCAATAACCCGCAAATTATTCTGCCTTGACCTGTTCTCCAAGTCCTCTAGTCAGAATTGTAATTGGGAAATGACCTTACCCTGAGCCGTGATAATTGAGTCGTGGCTGTTTACTTTGTCCTCGATATCAGACACCCTTGCTTCCACCTCATCCATTCTGGCTGCAAATTGCCTAACTTCATCTGTTAAATTAGATATCTCTGCTTTTTTTTTAATTATGTCAAGGTGTGGTGTCATCATTCTGACCACTTCTGCCGCCAATTCAGACATATTATTGAACGACAAATTGGTCGCTCCCCCTCTTGTGAGGTATCAAGAGACCCGTCAATATTTTTGGTGTTACCTCTCTTATCTTTTACTTTAGGTGGCATTTTGGGTGAAGTACCTTTCTGAACGGAAACAAATCTGTCCATTCACCTCCGAATACGTGTGAATTCTAATATGTGGATTAATATTTAATCTATATAGATAGGCCCATAAAGGGTTTGTGCGTGTAGTTTGAAACAAGCCAAAAATAAAAAACAGTGAGTGTGAGAAACCAAACAAAAAAAAGAAGAAGAGTCTGAATTAGACCCTATAAACTCTGCGTGAGATATAACAATGCCTACCTGGAGAATTCAAAGGTTATAATTCAAATTGGTAATACCAATCTAAAGAAGGGTCGTGTTTCAAGCTCTGAGTATCTTCCTTCAGAGTATGTCTCAATACCATATATCCCTAGAATGAAGTAACTGAAAAAATAGGGGAACTGTTGAACTGAGAAAATTAACACTATTTATCTCCCAAGATCTATGTACTTGTGCCCTACTTTATTTTTCTGCGGTAGGTATAGGGCTATAGAGTTATAAGATTACTCCTCTACGAAATTCTGCTTCAATAAAAATACACAATTTCATAGGCCACTTAACACATATACGGAGAGTAGCTCCATTCTATCTATTATTAAGCAGCACACATCTAGTATTGGAGAAATGCATGCAAACAAAACAGAAACAAAATACTTTTTGTAGAGGATAAATAGGAAATATTTCCCTTCCTATAAAAAATTCAAATACTCAGTTCGAAAAATAAGTCCACAGATATTTATCAACGTCTCTTATAGCATAGCAAAAAGAAAAAGAAAAAAAGAGAGATGTGTCTTTTATTTGCTCACCGAACCTTGAACCATAGCGGGAAGACTTATACTTGTATTTTTCTCTTTCAGGCTTTTTCTCTTTCAGGCTTTTTCATCTTTTTATATTTTTATATTTTTGTGATATTGACTTTATGAACAATATTTCTATATATACTATATGGACTTCCATCATAGACACTAACAATATCACTTACCAGTTGGTAACTACCACCTCCGGATCTGGCACCTAGGGTGCTGAAGCGGCTCTGTGTTTTGGAGCACCTATATAGAATTTCTGCCAATTAAGACTTTTGCCCATCAATATTTATATCTGTTTTACGTAATTTTACACTTTTGGATTGCGGTATTTTTGTTTTATTTTTCAAAGGGATTATTCATTTATTTTCGAAGATACACATTATTTTCATCTGTCTCACATTTTTTCATCTGTCCAAGTTTGATCTACATTGAACTATATATATTTTTTTCTATATTTTCTTTATTTTTTATATATATATTTTATATATTTTTTTCTTTTTGAATTTTTTCACTAGCACTAGTGTGGATTCACATTTCTCTGGGGTTAAACACCTACTTTTTGCATCAACGTCACGTTCTTTCACAGCCCCTCCTCCACTTGGTCCGGTAACGGATCTCACACGCCTTTGATTATTGTATTATTTTTTGAATTTTTTATTGAAGTTTGAACGAATGCTTTTACACCATCATGTGCTGAGATTTTAATTTATTTGAAAGTTGATATATTGTTTATTGTTACACATCACATTGGTCTGATCTGAACCACAGTCCACACATTTTTCATCCACTGACAATAGAACCATATCCAGAACGCCTAAGTCAGGTAACCGACTTATTAATCTATCCCAAACACACATAAGAACTTTGGAGATAGCTACATTCAAGGTTTTGTATAACTAAAGTAGCCAGGTACAAAACTCCTGGAATATTTCATGGATCCATGAATAGAATTTTACTGTATTTCTATATGAACATTGTGTTTTAACATTTTATCTGTGATTTTAATTTGAATGTATATGGAATAAATTATTCGCCAGAATTTAGTTTCCAGCCTTTTAAGCTATTCAGCGCTTACTATCGCCCCCTATTCTGTTACCTACTATTTAGCCTGCTAGGAGGCTAATCTGTTAGTAAGCTTAAGGCCTTTTTATAAACTTTAGCGCTCGGTACACATACCTAAGTATACTTGTATTCTCCTCAACAGTTGATATACTGATAGAAAGAGGTATGCTTCTGTGAGGTGAATCCTTTGCAACAAAGGGGTGTTTATTGCATACCCCTCTTCTGCCTTTATAGAGCGCTCCGGGGAGCTATTATTTTCTTTTTCTCACAGCTCTAATAATATCCATCACATCCGTCTACTGATGGGCTTAAAGTTCTTGTTGCTTCTGCACCTATATGCCGTACTCCTGGTCTACAGACCTGCAGCTCCTAAGCAATGCCAGGGCAACTCTTTTTACACTTTCCAAAAGCAGCTCCAGTTGCTCCAACTAGACAGGCACACAAGCATATACACTGTCTATCCGGGGCTCCCTCTCTGCAGACTCACAGTGCCACAGACAATACCAGCGTATGTGTATTGAGGAGGTGAGACAGCAATTCCTGCCCGGGTTAGCTCAGACCTGGATATCGGGCTCACAGCCTTATCTCTCTCCATCCATGTTCCCTCTTTAGGCAGCGCTTGGTTATCCGCGCTGGGGGCCGTTTTACCACTGATTATTCGGTGACTCAAGTCAATCCACCGGGTTCCCTCTGCTCACTATGCCGACACTCTGGGGTGACACTTCAAGCTAGCAGGACGCCGCTCGGCAAAAGCACCCACTCTCCCAGCACACAGATCTGCAGGTCACAACAGCACGATGGGGAGGTTTGCCGACAACTCCTTTCCGGATTGGGTCAATCTGTAGACACCGGGCTCACACCCTCCTCACACAGAGGCAGAGCTCCTGCACCGACAAACCAGCTGTGGGGTCACTTCCAGGTATTATACTGCTTAGAGTGAGGTCTGATGTTTAACTATTCCCTTTTTACACAGGAACGCCATAACACCTGTGCTCAGGCTGACTCCGGTTAATTCACCCGGTCCGTCTGGGTTCCACTGCTTCTAAAAGTTTTTGTAGTGGTGCACTTTAGCAAGAAGGGCACTGTTTTGCCATATAGGGGCTTCTCCTCCGTGATCGGTAAAGATCCTGTGCCGGTCTTAGTTATTTTATCTAAGACAAAGCACCCTATGGCAGGCTGGAGAGTATCTTCGCTCCTTTGTTAGGAGAGACGTAGCGAGCGGCAGCTACCTGCAGGCTACCTGTTCACTCCGCCCCCAGCCGGAAGCCTAGTCGGTGCGTGGCTTTTTGACAGCTTTTTTGATAACTTTTGCTAATGTATTCAGGTCCGCGGCGGCGATGTGAGGCGAGCTTAGGCGAGCGTATTGGGGCCGGCGAAGGCAGGTACGTACGGAGCTTCATAACTAGAGGCCTATATGTCTATGCCCCCTTCACTTATTGCTTGATGTTTTTAATGTGATTTTTAAATAAACCATTTTTAACAAAAGCAAAGTGCAAGCACCATATTATCTGTTGGAACTGCATCCTGGGGCCTACTGTTCTTGGAACTCGCATCCTGTTTTCCAGTCTGAAGCCAGGATAAGGGTTAGCTGATACACCCTGAGTTATCAGTCTGCAACTACCAGCACATAAGGGTGCTATTGCTACATGTGAGTACCCATTTGGCATCTATGGATGTTTTTTTGCTTGCAGCATTTTTGATCTACACATGAGGCACCATGTTTTGTGTTTACTTTATCCAAACCATCCTGAAGAAACTGAAGAAACCTAGGAATTCTAAAAGAATTCCAGGAATAATCATGTGTAGAACACCATGAAATATAGGTTTTCCAAACCTTGTGATATATTTTCCTTGAAACAGGCTTTCGAGCCTGAATCATAGTGTTAATCACTGATTTAGAGAAACCTCTATGACTAAGGACTAAGTGTTCAATTTCCATGCCCTCAAATTTAGAGATTTGAAATCCGGATGGAAAAATGGGCCTTGAGACAGAAGATCTGGTCTTAGAGGAAGTGACCAAGGCTGACAGCTGGACATTCGGACAAGGTCCCTGATGAATGCTTTGGGCATTAAAAAAATTAGAACTTCTCCCTATCATCCCGAAGGAGATGCCTTGCCTGAGAGGTTTAACAGAACTTTGCTAGATATGTTAGGGACCCTGTCAGAGACTGAAAAGAGAACTTGGAGTCGTCAAGTAGAAGCACTAGTTCTTGCCTACAACTGTTCCACAGGTTATTCACCATACTTCCTTATATTTAGGAGAGAAGCGAGGCTACCTATAGATCTCCAGTTAGGGGTGTCACCTGATGGAGTCTCTCATGATAGTCATTATCAGTATCTCAGGCGATTACAAGAGAGTTTTAAAATGGCTTATAAGTTGGCTAAAGAAGCTACTGCTCTATCAAATGATGCTAATAAGTGACAATATGAGAATTAAACATCAGGATTTGCAACCAGAAGACTGTGTCCTTTTACAGAATTTAGGGATACTAGGCAAGCACAAGTTAGCTCCTAGATGGTGGAATAGTATCTATAGAATAGTCAGACAATTACCAGGTCTTCCAGATAGCAGATGAAAATGGTGTTGTGAACACATAGCATCGGAACCATTTGTTGCCTATACCTCAATTGCAGCATGATTTTACATATCATGAGGACCAAGGCTCAAGCATGTCAATAAATAATGAATATAGTATCCCACATGAAGACTCATCAATTCAATCAGACCCCGAAATGAGATCTTCATTGCAAAGAGAGACCTATAGTGATGAGCATGCCTCCTCTGTTGACCCAACCTCTGAACCTGACCTGCCATCCTTCCCTAACAGTCCATACCAGATAGGGATTATCCAAACCCAAAACACTATGATAGTGGAAGTCCCTATAGAGAGAAAAGACCCACAAGAAAGAGACATCCCCCAAAGAAACTGACATATGATACAATAGGAAACCCTGGTTATAATGTTGAACCCTTGTTTCCTGCTCTACGATATGTTTTGAAAGATGTATATCCTAACCATAATTTGACGATGATGAATATGTGATTTTGTTAGTAGACTTGCTAAAGAAAATGTATTGATGGTGTTGCTTTGTACCCCTTGCTGGCGACAGCAAGTTTCTTTTTCTGGGAGGAGTATGTAAGGGCCTTGTCCTTACCCAAGATGGCTGCTGTAATAACTGTATTAAGGAAGAGAAATGCCATATGGGAGTGGAGAGGAGTTGAAAGTTGAAAGAAGTTATTCAGACTGAGTGCATGGATTCCAGAGACAATTCAGACATTGCTACATGTGGCTGCTGCAGACAGAGTGATAACTTTTGCATAAATTAAAAGAGAGAAGCGCTCAACCTGGGAATGAACAATAGCATAATAGCTTATTCTATGGCTAGTTACCACCCAAGAAGCAGCCTCTTTTTGCTCAACATTTGCCTTTCACAGAGAAAAACTTTCCTGTAGCATATCAGTCTGATCCTGACTTAACAGTACAGTCCAGCCCCAAACTACCAGGCAATCTCTCTCTGAACAAGGGAAACAGCAAAACCCCAGACGTACGTTTTGGCCTAATGTGGGCCTCATCAGTGAGGTGCAGCCATATCCCTCTAGGCACACTGAGCAACGGGTCCACGTCTGGGTTCCCGCATAACACTTAGGGAGACTTCCCTAAGAGTCATAATTTGCATAAATTAAAAGAGAGAAGCGCTCAACCTGGGAACGAACAATAGCATAATAGCGTTTTCTATGGCTAGTTACCACCCAAGAAGCAGCCTCTTTTTGCTCAACATGTGTTTTTCACAGAGAAAAACCTTCCTGTAGCATATCAGTCTGATCTTGACTTAACAGTACAGTCCAGCCCCGAAATACCAGGCAATCTCTCTCTGAACAAGGGAAACAGCAAAACCCCAGACGTACGTTTCATAATTCTTTTATTAGAAAAATAATCATATATGCATATATACAAAATGAAATCATAATAACAAATGCAAACAAAATATCTCTTGTTACAAAACTGAAATATTTACCCAAATTTTTGTCATCAGAAAAAAATCAAAATGCAAACATTAAACTTAAATAATCACACAAAATAAAATTAAACATATTTAAAATACAGACAAAAACAAACTGGAGAAAAAAAACAAAAAAAAAAAACAAACTAAAAACTAAATAATCCAATCCTTCCACTTCTTTGTCTTCCAGATGCTTTCAGAATCTAATTCCCCATATCGCCTCCTATCAAAAGAAAAATACAAAAACAACTTCCTACGAATCATACCCACACAATTACTTACAGTAACTACCTCTTTCTTAAAAATCAAAATATTATGCACATCCCACAACACCAGGCGTTAAAGGACGGGTCAAGTTTTGTCTCTCTGTGTGTGAGGCAAAGTAGTGGGTAAGTTGATGGTGTGCTAACCAGTTTTTGAGGGTGAATCCCAATATTTCAGCCACTTCCTCTCTTGGTTTCAATTTGTTATTCTGCAAAAGGGAACAATGCGGTATTACCTGTGCTAGACCAGTGGTATCAGTGTGATGAAAAGCAAATTGAAACGGGACTGTGGGGTTATCTATGATGGGTGTCAAAGGAGAGTAAGATGTAGAGATAGACTTATATCTTCTTAGGATTCTCCCCCAAACATTAAATGTTTCTCTGACCACGGTAGGGAGCTCTAGTTCCCCTTTGTCTCGTTTCGCTGTAAGCCAACATCTGCCTCCCAATTGTCCCTCTCCCGCAAGTGTGTGTTCCAAGCCCACCCATTCCTTGTGGCGGCTGTTTTTACACCAGTCGGCTATTCTAGTCATGAAGGTAGCATATCGGTACCATAATATGTTAGGGACTCCAAGTCCTCCCTCTAGTTTAGAACGATACAGGGTTTGTGTGGCGATCCTAGGGCGCTTATGGCTCCGAATATATGAGTTAATGAGTTTTTGTAGGGAGTGAATAATGGAGTCATGGATGGGGGTGGGTATTGCCTGTAAAACATACAATATTTTGGGGAGTATTATCATTTTAATAGCGTTCACTCTTCCCAACCAAGAGATTGGTTTATTAGACCATGAAGATAGAGTAGCTTTAATGTGATTTCTTAAAGGATCAAAGTTTAGGGGAATTATCTCCTGTAGATATGGTGTAATTAAAATTCCTAGATATTTCAATGCTTTAGATTGGTGTTTAAACTTGTGCGAGTGCAGTATGTGTAGGTCTTCGGGAGGTGTGTCTAGACTTATAAATTCCGATTTTGTGTTATTTATACGAAAGTTAGACAACATTCCATATCTCTGAAACAGAAGCATCAGGGAAGGAATAGATGTGGGGAGGTTCGTAAGAGTGAGTATGACATTGTCTGCATATAAGGAAACCTTGTATTCTTTTTGTCCTATAGTAATACCGGAAATCTGAGGGGTTGTCCTAATGTAGGTAGCCAAGATCTCCATTGCCAGAATGAACAATGTTGGTGAAAGTGGGCATCCCTGTCTAGTGCCGTTGTTTATGTGAAAGGGGTGGGACAAGGAGTCATTCAATTTTATTTTCGCTCTGGGATTATTATATAATGCAAAGATCATATGGATAAATTGATCATCAAATCCAAATTTTCTTAGGGTCTGGGTCAGAAAAGGCCAACTAATACGATTGAACGCCTTTTCGGCATCAAGTGAGAGGACTATAGATGGAATATGGTGAGTTTTGGCATAGTCTATAATATTTATTATTTTGGTGGTATTATCACGGGCTTCCCTACGTGGGGTAAAACCTACTTGGTTGGTGTGTATAAGATCTGGAATAACTTTGTTTAATCGAGTGGTCAGAATTTTAGCATATAATTTGATGTCCAGATTTAACAGTGATATGGGCCGGAAATTAGAGGGTGTTGTAGCCGGTTTACCGGGTTTGGGCAGTACTACCACATGTGCCTCTAACATGGAGGGTGGGAATTGTGCTCCATCTATTATAGAATTAAACAATTTTGTCAGATGGGGTGTTATAGTGTCTTTAAATGTTTGATAATATTTAGCGGAGAGCCCATCTGGACCTGAGCTTTTCCCTGATTTTAGTTCCTGGATTGCAAGCATGACTTCTTGCGGGGTGATATGTGATTTGATGTCTTTTAATCGTGTAGCATCTATGGATGGGAGTTGACACTCTTGAAGGAATTTATGGGTAACTTGTGAGAGCTGGTCTGTGGGAGTCTCAGAGTGGATATTATAAAGAGATGAGTAATAAGTGTGAAATACCTTTAGGATGTCTGGGGTGGTTTTTTGAGGGGGTTTGCCTGAAATATGTATTTCAGAAATATATGATTTGAGTTTCCTCTTCCTGAGTGATCTCGCTAGATATTTCTCTGCTCTATTCCCCTCAAAATGAAACAAGCTACTTGTTTTCCGCTTCAGAGTGTGGTATTCTATCTGCAGGTAATCATCTAGTGCTTTTCGTATGGTTGTTATCTCGTCTAGGATAGAAAGATTTGTTGGAGAAAGTTTATGCTGATGAGTGAAGTGTGAGAGTTTGGTGGTAAGATCTTGATATTTTTGTTGCTTTATCTTATTGATCTTGGATTTCATTTTAATAAATTCCCCTCTAAGGAAGCATTTATGCGCCTCCCAAACTGAAAACTGATTTGGTGTTGAAGGAACATTGAAAAGAAAGTATTCCTCCAGAGTTTTGTTCAATTTGGTAACATTATCTACCTCCCCTAAGAGGGTATCATCTAACATCCAGTGGAAGTGGTTTGTGGTTCGTTCTGGCCAGTTAATATGCAATTGAACTGCGGAGTGGTCAGACCATGGGGTTGGTGTGATTGTACAATTAGTGATTTGGGATAGGCCAAATTGGTTAGTAAAGATGTAGTCGATTCGACTATAGGACTTATTCGGGTGGGAAAAAAACGTGTAATCCTTCATTTCCGGGTGAAGATATCTCCAAGTATCATGTAAGTTATGTATGTTAAGGTTTTTCCAGACAAAGGTAAGGAATTTAGTGTTACATCTTGTGAGGGGGTTTGTGCTATCTAGTTGTGGCTGGAGTGGGAAATTAAAGTCTCCTCCCAAATAAACTGGACCCCTAGACGAATCTAACAGTTTAGTGAATAATTTGACAAAAAATGGTTTGGGGGTGGTATTTGGTGCATATACTGTAACTAAGGTTATAGGTTGGCCATATAGGAGGCCTATCAGGCCCAGTAGCCTTCCTTCTGTGTCCGATATCCTGTTCAGGAGTGTGAAGTGTAGTGACTTTTTAAGTAAAATGCTAACTCCGCACTTTTTGGTAGGGCCTGTGTTGTGGTAATGTTGAGTGTATGTGCGGCCTAAATATTTTGGATAGCTATTTTTTTTAAAATGCGTCTCCTGTAGATAGATAATATCTGCCCCTCTTCTCGCTAGATCTGAAAGTGCCTTGGAGCGTTTGCATGGGGAGTTTAGCCCTTTTGTGTTTTGGGACAAAATAACCAAAGGGTGAGGTGCCCTATCATTTCGGTGAGTCAGATGTATGTAACTATGTGATGAAGTGAGTAAAACATACGTCAAATTAGCACTACGATGGATACCTTGGTAGACCTTTGGAACATAGAGAATACACAGTTCTTCATAACCTTCACAACTCATATAAAGAGCAATATGATACATATTATGAACATATTATGAAAACAATAACATAGAAAACAATACAAACACATCTCTCTAAGTCTAATAATAGACATAAATTAGAGTATGAGTCCTTTGGGGGGACAATATAAAAGAGCAGGACTCTAAATGGTGTAGTTTAATTATTCCAGCACACCACTACAGTGGAGCCTAAGGGGTAGTTATGAAAAACTTAGAGAGTGGTGGTTGGTTATTTAACAGGTGACCTGGGGTGTCTCAGGGTCATGTAAAACCATGAGAAAATTAGAGGGGATTAAAGGGAGCAGGGAGAGTTCCATAATGATATTACAAATGTCTTTTGTATTACCTGAACGAGTCTCTCACCCTCCCACCTGTATGCAAATGGTAGGAATGTCCATACTGACCAGCTGCAGATGTAAGTGACCATGCATACACTTTTTAATTATCTTTCTTGCTTCAGCAATTTCCTCATGCACATCAATACCACAATTTCTCAATTCATACAAATACAACAACCTCAGATACCATTTATCATACAACTCCCTTTCCATTCTAGCTTTCTCACAGCCTTTCTTAATAAAAAAAACCTCTTTATTTCCACCTTTAACCATTCCCATCACATAACACATTACTAAAATCACACTTTCTTTCATGCCACCTTTCATGCATCCAAACAAACTGACCCTTAATCTTCTCATCTTCTAACAAATCCACATTCAGCTTCCAAACACCCTTACCATACTTGATCTTCAAATCACAATTCACCTTACACATTAAAAGGGAATGATCCGTAAAGGGCATCCGCTTTAAAGAAAAATCATTAACACATAGAAATTTAGATAAAAAACAAAAATCAATTCGAGATTTTATCCCACCACTATCACTAAAGAAAGTAAACCCCTCCCCTGAAAATGAAACGGACCCGAAGGCATCCTTCAAACCGAAAGATTTAAGCAGATCAACTAAAAACTTTCCTGAGCTATCCATCCTACAATCACTCCCACCCTCTCTGTCCCCATTCTTAATAATACAATTAAAATCCCCAACCAAAAAAGTTGGCTCTCGACCTGGCAGAAAAAACTTTAATGTTTAAAAATTAAGCAAACGTTCTACCCTATTTGGAGAAGCATATACATTAAACAAACGAAAAACAGTCCCACAAAAACTAAAACTAACCAAAAAAACCTGACCTGGGACAATATGAACTACATTAAGGATAGAAAAACAAACCCCCTTAAAGGGACAGTATACACCAGATTTTTTATTGTTTTAAAAGATAGATGATCCCTTTATTACCGGTAAAGAGGAAAGTGCTGCTGCAGTATTCATCCGCCAGGCAAAGGAAGCAGAGCGGATCAACTCATATGAAAACAAGGGGAATGGTGTGGAGCCAACCAAAAAGAAAGCGGCGGACTACCGCAAAATGCACAAAGAAAAAGTGGAAGGCTGCTGAGCAACAGTAAAAAGGTAAGTTTATTTCCAATTTAAAAAAATACACATAGGAGTGAACAAAGTCACAGCAAACAAGGAAGGAGACAGCAATCTTACATGTTTCACGCACACTTGCGCTTAATCATAGATGCTGAAGACAAGTATAGCCAGCTGCTTTATTTAAATGGGCATCACACCAATAGAAACATTCATGTAGTTTAAATCATGCAGTCATTGGTTGTCATCTGTACATTCAATTTATAAAGTGTGCGTCCACAGTGAATAAAGCAGATCAGATAAAAACAAAACAAAATACTTAAAGAAAATATGTGATTATAATATTAGAAACAATAATAATAATAATCATTTCAAACAATATGCATAGGATTAAGAAAATTAAATCAAATGTTCATAAGGATATGTAAATATATGCAGATCCTCAAAGAAAATAAAAAACAGGGAACATATATGTATATATATAGTATGGAACACCGTTAAGCATTTTAGCAAAAAATCACATTAGGTTTGCAGAATAAGTCAGTATTGTTCATGCGGTTATGCAAAGATATGTATTTCAAATGAATAAATAAATAAATAAATCCAATACACAAATACCATAAATACCATAGATTGCTACATATTGAAATTATCCCTTAATAGAGAATACCTAATAATATTCCATAAGATATCAAAAATATCTAGAGTAAAATTTATGGAGTATTAAAAGGGGTATTAGAGAAAGGAATTTTAATAGAATTGTTGAAATATATACTAAAATATATACTAATATGAAAATATATATAATAATATAATAAGATATATTCTTGTTTAGTCAACAAAGTATCTCATATCCCACTCCAAATTGATGCCCAAAGGAGACCTGGTCTTCAATTTGTAAATCCAGAAAAGTTCTTTCCTATCCAGGATTTTGGATTTATCTCCCTCTCTAAGTAAGGTTCTGGCTAGGTCTATGATCTTAATATTAATGCTAGGTACATTAGTAAGATGAAAGAGATTAAAGTGTTTGGCTACAGCCGAATCCTTATTAAAATTCTTTATGTCCCTGAGATGTTCCCTAGCTCTGTCTCTAAGGGTTCTGGTCGACTGTCCCACATATTGGGCTCCACAAAGTTTACAATCCAATAAGTACACCATATAATTAGTAAGGCATGTAGCATCTCAAAGGATTCACCTGTAATCTTGCTGCTAAACTTATTGGTATAATCCATAGTCTCGCAAGTCAAACAATTTGTGAGTTGTGCCCTAAAATTTCCAATACCCCTAAGCCAATTAACATCGGGTCTGGTCTCAGTTTTTACTAAACTGGGGGAGAGCTTAGAAGCCAACGTAGGTGGCTTTTTTGCAACAAATTTGCATTCTTTAACATAAGACTGCAAGACCTCATCACCCTTCAATAAATGTAAATGCTTTTTAATAATACTACATATGGAGTTGTATTGAGGAGAATACTGAGTTGAAAAAACAATACTCCTTTCATCCAAATAACCCTTCTGACTACCCTTAGTATTAGCATGACTTATTCCTTCAGCTAAGTCACCAGTGTTATCTGTGGTCAGTGTATACACTTTATCTGGTGGTTTCCAATCCTTGATCTCCTTAAAGGTTTTATATAGCCCTTCCTTGTTATATCCTCTAGCTTTTAATCTTGTGATAAGATCATTTGCTCCTTCAATATAATTTTCTAAAGTGCTGGCATTTCGTCTTAACCTGATGAATTGACTTCTAGGGATGGATTTAATTAGATGTTTGGGGTGGCATGATGTGGCATGAAGTAAGGTATTACCTGCCGTTTCCTTTCTATATGTAGTTGAAATGATCTTATGTGTGGTGGCATCACCATGTAAGTGAAGATCTAAGAAATTTACATCTTCATGATATACCTCTCCAGTAAATGTGAGATTGACATCATTATTATTCAATAATGTCAAAAAATCATCAAACAAAAAATCCTCTTTTACAATAAAGATAAGGTCATCTATATACCTCATGTACAACAGGATGCCGGACGTGAAAGGTTCCTGTATGTCATATATGTGTTGGAGCTCCCACTTACCCACAAACAAATTAGCATATGAGGGGGCAAATTTTGCCCCCATAGCTGTTCCTTGGCTCTGTAGATAAAAAACAGAATCAAACATAAAGTAATTATGGGTAAGTAGGAACTCCACAACCTCAACAATAAATTGTTTTGTCTCAATTTGATAAGATGTATTCCTTTCCAAGAAAAATTCCAGGGCCCGGCATCCGTGTACATGAGGTATAGAGGAATATAAGGATGTGGCATCAATTATAACCCACTTATAACCTGCCTGCCAAACAAAGTTACTCAGTATATCCAATAGGTGGCCCGAATCCCTGGTATAACTGTAAAGATTGGTCACCAGTGGTTGTAGTATGCTATCAATCCATTCAGACATAGGCTCCAAAAGGGAGCCTATGCCTGAAATGATTGGCCTACCAGGTGGAGATGAGAGGCTCTTATGCGTCTTAGGGAGATAATGAAAAATTGGTGTAATAGGATGTGTAGGTAAAAGACACTTAGATTGATCAGCAGTGAAGATACCCAGGGCAACAGCTTCATCAAGAAGTTTATTTAACTGTTTAGAAAAAATGTGAATGGGATCAAACTCTAGTTTCCTATAGGTGATCCCATCTGAAAGTTGCCTATTTGCCTCTGACATATAGTCAGATTTGTTGAGAATGACAACATTGCCACCTTTATCCGAATTGCGAATGACAATGCCGTCGTTCTCAACCAGGTCCCTCACGGCTGATCGTTCTTGAATGGTTAAATTTTGACTAGACCTAAAACTGGAAGAATAACATTTTTCCTCCTTATTTTCTTTGAGGATCTGCATATATTTACATATCCTTATGAACATTTGATTTAATTTTCTTAATCCTATGCATATTGTTTGAAATGATTATTATTATTATTGTTTCAAATATTATAATCACATATTTTCTTTATATATGTGCGAGATTTTGTTCCTCCTTCACAAGTATTTTGTTTTGTTTTTATCTGATCTGCTTTATTCACTGTGGACACACACTTTATAAATTGAATGTACAGGTGACAACCAATGACTGCATGATTTAAACTACATGAATGTTTCTATTGGTGTGCTGTCCCTTTAAATAAAGCAGCTGGCTATACTTGTCTTCAGCATCTATGATTAAGCGCAAGTGTGCGTGAAACATGTAAGATTGCTGTCTCCTTCCTTGTTTGCTGTGACTTTGTTCACTCCTATGTGTATTTTTTTAAATTGGAAATAAACTTACCTTTTTTACTGTTGCTCAGCAGCCTTCCACTATCCCTTTATTACCCATTTCCCAGTTTTGCACAACCAACACAGTTATATTAATATACTTTTTACCTCTGTGATTATCTTCTATCTAAGCCTCTGCAAACTGCCCCTTTTTTCAGTTCTTTTGACAGACTTGCAGTCTAGCCAATCAGTGCCTGCTCCCAGATAACTTCTCGTGCACGAGCACAGTGTTATATATATGAAATACGTGAACTAACACCCTCTAGTGGTGAAAAACTGTTAAAATGCAATCTGAAAGAGGTGGGCTTCAAGGTCTAAGAAATTAGCATATGAACCTCATAGGTAAAGCTTTCAACTAAGAATACCAAAAGAACAAAGCAAAATTGGTGATAAAAGTAAATTGGAAAATTGTTTAAAATTACATGCTCTTTCTGAATCATGAAAGTTTATTTTGGCCTAGACTGTCCCTTTAAACAAAACTCCCCCCCCCCCCCACATTCCTATCAGAATAACAAGACCATACTATAGGACCATATTCCCAGTCAGCACATTTAGGATGTTCAGAGAGACCACATTCATGCAAACAAAAAATATTAGCAGAACATACAGATAATAACTTAAAAATTGCAGCTCTCCTTGCTATAGTTTTCATACACCTGACATTAAGGGAAGAAATGGTCAGAAACATCATAAAACATTTTTTAAAGAAAAACAAACACACAGGGGGAAAAAATTAACATCAGGACTTTTTCTTTTCTTTCTTTTTCTTAGGACTCAAAGGAGATCCTTTAAATCTGCCTCTGTGATGTGCCGACCTCCTAGGCTCCCCCTTACCAGCCTCATAACCAGTAACTTCAGCTAGTTGGTTCACATATCTTTTATCTAGATAACCAACAGAAGAGGTATCAGAAAAGTCACCTATACACTGGCTTGATATAGAGGGAATGTCTTTAGTAGAGACAGAAGGAAACACTGAAATTAAAGAGTCAGCATCACTTGTAGTATTTGGATCTACACTCTTAACTACTGGTAGATTCAAATCAGGACTCTCCTATCCATCAGAATCCGCACCTTTTTTCCGCTTGGAGGCAGATTTTTTCCCTGCAGTGTCCATATCCTCCTCAGAACCAGAGGACACAACAGCAGACCAATCAATGTTCTCCCCTTCACCAAGAACAGCATCAGGAACAGGATCACAAGATGACTCAGTTAAGGAAAAATTCTCTGTCCCAGGAACAGCAACAATATCATCCACAGAATTGGGCAACAGGGCTTCAAGAACATCGGAAGCAGCTATCACATTAGATGTAGCAAGATCCACCTCCTGAAGATTAGATTGGGCTTCTTCCACCTTCTCAGCCACAGGAACCACCACAGGAGCATCAGACACCTCTCTGACAGGGACCCCAACTGCAGTTTTCTTACACAAAAGAGGTAATATAGAGATCAATGCCTCATCAGAGACCTCCTCCTCATTTACAGATGACTCAACCGCAACTGAAGATGTTTTTTTTGCAACATCAGCGTAGGAAGGCTTCACTTTATCAAGCCCCTGCAACATCATCAAAGGACACATCCTGCACAGATGACTTAAAGAACCACACAGGTCACAGGTCTGGCGTTTACTACAGTGGGCAACAAGATGACCCTCCTCACCACAATTTCGACATCTGGCACCTGGGCAATTTTCAGCAATGTGACCAAACAGGTTGCAACTACGGCAAAACAGAGTCATGTCATCATAGTATAGGAAACCTCTATTTCCACCAATGGCGAAAGTCTGTGGAGTTTCTTTCCACCAATACCTAATTCATCTGGCACAAACCGTACCCAGAACCTGCACTTTCCCTTGAAAGTCCCAAATTGATTCTTCAGCTTGCTACCTCCTTGAACATCATCAAAGTAGCGACAAAGAAACAGACGAATTTCCACATCAGTGACCCAAGGGTTGTACATATGTACTGTCACCAGGATTCTTCTCTCCCTCTGCACACAGGCAACAAATCTCATGCCCACCAACTCTGGAGCAGCAGCCATATCAATAGTCCGTTTATAGCAGGTCTGTAAATGATGCTCATCGGTGAAAGCCACATCAAAAATCCCTCTTGAAGGGAAATATGGAACACAATGCAAACTTGCTCTTGGCATCTTCAAAACACCCTCCAAAACAACCTGCTGGACATGAGCCAAACCAATCTTCTCTCGGAAGTCCTCAGAAATCAACACCCAAAGTGTATGGGGAACATTTGGCACATTGGAAGCCATAATTGTCCTAACGCCTCTTTAGGCTGGATTTCAGAGCGCCCCCCACAAAAGCAGCATGTGGCTGAAGTCCAGGGACGATGCCACAAGGCCAAGGGGATGACCCTAGTACCCAGTTGCTCTACTCATAAGGATTAGTCACCCCCCCCAATAGCAGCAGGAGCCCAAACCCCAAAGGGAAAGAACCTCAGGCCGAAGGAGCAGGTCTCCAGGCAGCAAATATTTCAACCAAGACCAAGCACAGAAAACTGCACTTGATCCCAGCCAAAGACCCGAGAAGCGACTTCAGATGATCGTTTTGGCCTATTGTGGGCCTCGTCAGTGAGGTGCAGCCATATCCCTCTAGGCACACTGAGCAACGGGTCCACGTCTGGGTTCCTGCATAACACTTAGGGAGACTTCCCTAAGAGTCATAATATGCATAAATTAAAAGAGAGAAGCGCTCAACCTGGGAACGAACAATAGCATAATAGCTTGTTCTATGGCTAGTTACCACCCAAGAAGCAGCCTCTTTTTGCTCAACATGTGCCTTTCACAGAGAAAAACTTTCCTGTAGCATATCAGTCTGATCCTGACTTAACAGTACAGTACAGCCCCGAAATACCAGGCAATCTCTCTCTGAACAAGGGAAACAGCAAAACCCCAGACGTACGTTTCGGCCTAATGTGGGCCTTGTCAATGAGGTGCAGCCATATCCCTCTAGGCACACAGAGCAATGGGTCCTAACTCTGGCCGCGAATTTGCAGGGGGCTGTATTACACAAGCATTTCATGAGAAATGCTTGTGCAATGATAAATCGGCCCCCAAGAGTGGAGTGCAATTTATAGTGACTCTGCACTAAGAATAACACACAATCTCCAAATTAATGGAAAAATTATTTACCAGAGAATCTTAATGCAACTTTTTTTAGCACCCTGTACTTTCATTGGATAGTATGGGGTGTGCTACTATCGCCAGGGTCGTCTTTAACACAGGGCAAAAGGGGCAGCTGCCCAGGGCTCAGTTTTGGTTTTTTGGTTTATGCCAGACTGCTGATGTCATGTGACATGGGAGACACACACAGTCAGCCCTAATACAGTCACAGTCAAAAGTTCTCTGCTTTTATTTATTTGTGAGAAACTGTGCCAGATTGTTCCGGTGTCATGTGACATGCCAAGCTAGTGCCATGTGCTGTTTTAGATGTGCACTGTGCATCACTGAATGCTAAGCCCTAACTCGGCATCCAGCCAATCCCACTGCATCAGAAAAGGTTCTTCTGGGGCTACCACTGTTACCAGGTAACTGCTCTGGTGGTGGGATTGTGTCTGGGTAGGGCTGATTGTAGGCACATGCAGCAGAAAGCTGGAGCGGCAGGCACGTGAGGATTTGAGCATCTGTGCAGCTGCACACACTGCTCTCTTCAGTCTTGAGGCTATGTGACTCGTCTCACACTGTATCCATGCAGTCTTGGACAGACAGAATCCTGTCTGCTGGTCCCCTTAGCCCTGCTCTTTCTGCTATGACCCTAAGATCAACTAACTAAAGTTTGTTAGGGGTACAGTGCTTTGTAGAAAAGTGTCAGTGGAAAGAATATGTGAGTGCACACATGCCCCTCCCCCATGCAGAATTGTCTAGTGCAGGGTGAGAGGGAACTTGTTCCTAGAAAAGACGTGGAATGTGCTGCTGTGGCTGATGTATAGGGGCCTATTTATTAATGTGCGAGTGGACATGATCCGATATTATGGATCATGTCAGCCGCTTACGCTGTCGACTTTTATCATTGCACCAGCAGTTCTAGTGAACTGCTGGTGCAATACTGCCCCCTGCAGATTTTTGGCAAATTGGACGCCAGCAGGGGGTGTCAATCAACCTAATCGTATTGGATCGGGTTGATTTTCGGCGATGTCTGTCCACCATCTCAGAGCAGGCAGACAGGTTATGGAGCAGCGGCCTTTAGACCGCTGCTTCATAACTTGTGTTTCTAGTGAGCCTGAAGGCTTGCCAGAAACATGGGGCATCAAGCTCCATATGGAGCTTGATAAATATGCCCCATAGTGTCATGCTGACACTTAACACATTAAGGTAAGGTTTATTTTTATAGTTTTTATCTCTATCTCAGATTTTACAGCTTCCCATAGTAGTTCTGCTATTCCAGTCAGTAAACTTATATTTATATAAACCTCCATGCTTCCTCCTCAGTCTTTACCTTGCTTTGCTCCTGTTGGCTGCCCTAAATCTCTTTAACCAGCTAACCTCACACCAGAATCACATTCAAACGCATATTAAATTAATTATTGGCTGATAATTATTATTAATTATTAATTAATAAATTAACAGTGGAGGAATTTATATATTTATTTACTTATTAGTACTGCTTAGGTCCAGTTTCACATATTGCAATTTATTTCATTATGATGATCCACTGCTGGGCTAATAATAATAAAAAATATATAAAATAAATTGAATTCGTTGTTTTCTGGGATGTTGGGGTGGAGAGAGAAATGGCATGGCGGGGGGGGCAAGAAAATGTTTGCCCAGGCTAAAGTCAATATTAAAAACGTCCCTGACCATCGCTCATATTACAAGTGGTGAGTTATGTGTTGCAGTCAAGCACAACACAAAGGGCTAGATTATGAGTGGAGCGCTAAAGGGTCAAACTTGCCTGATCACGACTGTACGTTAAATAACTAGCCATTACAAGTGGCTGGTTAATGCTCCTGCAAGCTTACGGTTTCACTTTGCACTTAATGCAATTAATCAGAGGTCAGAAAATGTGCCCAAATTGCTACAAAATAAAATGTACGATTGTTAAGTTAAAAAAATAAAGATAAGCTTTATTTTTTTTTTTTTAACTCCACTTAGAGTAGTTAAAGTGAGGGGATGTGGGCTGTTAGAAAAAAAAAAGGCACTAAAAGTATATACACATATAAACACATAAATATATATGTATATATTTTTTATTTGCTGCCCAACGCTGTGTGAATTGCCCCCTGCGCTAGGTGCTTTTCCTTGTCTCACGGCATGAGAACAAGGCTCCAATTAGAGCATATGAAAGCACGCTCTCATAGTGAAAGGCTTCCATTTACACAAATATTGTGCTTGCGAAAGTGCAATTTTGCACTCCACTCCATATGCACAACAAACAAATGCATAATATATAAAAAATAAACGGCTAGATTACGACTTTTGCGGTATGAGTGAAAAAGCAGCGTTAAGGCTCTTTTTCACTACCGCTGGTATTACGAGTTTTGCAGGTATAGGTGCACCGCACACTTTTTTGGCTGTAACGCAATGTAACTACAGCAGCTTTTAAAAAGTCCTTTTTCAATGGGACTTCCAAAGCGCCGGTATTACGAGTTTACCTGTCCGGCCAAAAAGTGAGTGGTACACCCTATACCGTCAATATCCATACCGTAAACTGAAAGTCAGTAGTTATGAATTTTACGCTACAAAGCCGTAACATAAAACTCATAACTAAAGTGCTAAAAAGTACACTAACACCCCTAAACTACCTATTAACCCCTAAACCGCGGCCCTCCCACATCGCAAACACTAAAATTAATTTATTAACCCCTAATCTGCTGCTCCGGACATCACGCCACTATAATAAACATATTAACCCCTAAAACGCCGCACTCCAGCATCATAAACACTAGTTAAATATTATTAACCCCTAATCTGCCGCCCCAATGTCGTCGCTACCTACCTACATTTATTAAACCTTAATCTGCTGTCCCCAACGTCGCCGCCACTATACTAAAGTTATTAACCCCTAAACCTAACCCTAAGTCTAACCCTAACACCCCTAACTTTAATATAATTAAAATAAATCTAAAAAAATATTACTATCATTAGCTAAATAATTCCAATTTATAACTACTTACATGTGAAATAAACCCTAAGCTAGCTACAATATAACTAATAGCTATCTTAGGTAAAATCCACCACCTACACAACCAACCCCCAAATAAAATCCTATCTAAAAAAAACTAAGCTCCCCATTGCCCTGAAAAGGGCATTTGGATGGGCATTGCCCTTAAAAGGGCATTTAGCTCTTTTTCTGCCCAAACCCTAATCTAAAAATAAAACCCACCCAATAAACCCTTAAAAAAACCTAACACTAACCCCCGAAGATCCACTTACAGTTTTTGAAGACCGAACATCCATTCTCAACGAAGCGGCAGAAGTCTTCATCCAAGCGCGCAGAAGTCCTCAACGAAGCCAGGAGAAGTCTTCATCCAGACGGCATCTTCTATCTTCATCCATCCGGCGCGGAGTGGCTCCATCTTCAAGATATCCGGCGTGAAGCATCCTCTTCTTTCCACCGCTAAAGAAGAATGAAGGTTCCTTTAAGGGACGTCATCCAAGATGGCGTCCCTTGAATTCTGATTGGCTGATAGAATTCTATCAGCCAATCGGAATTAAAGGTGAAAAATTTCTATTGACTGATGCAATAAGCTAACAGGATTGAGCTTCAATTCTATTGGTTGATCCAATCAGCCTATAGGATTGAGCTCGCATTCTATTGGCTGATTGGAACAGCCAATAGAATGCAAGCTCAATCCTATTGGCTGATTGCATCAGCCAATAGGATTTTTTCACCTTTAATTGCGATTGGCTGATAGAATTCTATCAGCCAATCGGAGTTCAAGGGACGCCATCTTGGATGACGTCCCTTAAAGGAACCTTCATTCTTCAGTCGCCGTTGTAAGAAGAGGATTCTCCATGCCGGATGTCTTGAAGATGGAACTGCTCCGTGCCGGATGGATGAATATAGAAGATGCCGCCTGGATGAAGACTTCTGCCGGCTTGGATAAAGACTTGACCCGCTTGGATGAAGACTTCTCCCGGCTTCGTTGAGGATGGATGTCAGGTCTTCAAAAACTGTAAGTGGATCTTCGGGGGTTAGTGTTAGGTTTTATTAAGGGTTTATTGGGTGGGTTTTATTTTTAGATTAGGGGTTTGGGCAGAAAAAGAGCTAAATGCCCTTTTAAGGGCAATGCTCATACAAATGCCCTTTTCAGGACAATGGGGAGCTTAGGTTTTTTTAGATAGGATTGTATTTGGGGGGTTGGTTGTGTGGGTGATGGGTTTTACTGTTGGGAGGTTGTTGGTTTTTTTTTTACAGGTAAAAGAGCTGATTTCTTTTGGGCAATACCCCGCAAAAGGCCCTTTTAAGGGCTATTGGCAGTTTAGTTTAGGCTAGGGGTTTTTTTTATTTTGGGGGGGCTTTTTATTTTGATAGGGCTATTAGATTAGGTTTAATTTAGTTTCATTTCTTTTTTATTTTGTGTAATTTAGTGTTTTGCTTTTTTTGTAATTTAGTTAATTGTATTTAATTAATGTAATTTATTTAGTTGTAGTGTAAAGTTAGGTGTTAGTGTAAGGCAGGTTAGGTTTTATTTTACAGGTAAATTTGTATTTATTTTAGCTAGGTAGCTAGTAAATAGTTAATAACTATTTACTAACTATTCTACCTTGTTAAAATAAATACAAACTTAGCTGTGAAATAAAAATAAAACCTAAGCTATCTACAATGTAACTAAAACGGCTAGATTACGAGTTGTGCGCTAGGAGGGGTGCGTTAGTTACGTGTACTTTATTTCCATTGCACACTTTTCTTAACGTTGGTATTACGAGTCTCCAAACAACCTCGTAATGCGTTGCGGTAAGACGACTACCGCGTTTATTTTCTACGCGCAATCACGGCAGCATTAAACATTCTCCCATAGAGATCAATGATAAATTAAAGAAGCACAGATTTTACAGCTAACACTCGATCTCGCGAGAAATACGCACTGCTCTGTCATATTACGTATACGGAATAATGCACAACAAAAACACACATCAAATGTACAAACAACAATCACGCAACATAGCACATACGCATTACACATTCACAATCGGAAAAGAAAAAGAATAAACAACATTTACACTAAAAGAGGAATACATAAATACATTACGATCTTGCAACACGGAACAAAACAACACGAAAAAAAAGAATTGCACACTCATACACAAACAAAACATTCGCATTCAAGATTACGGAACATTAGTACAAAGAAACATTTACACCACTTCACAAATACAACACCATCACAAATATGTATTTACATTTACAGATAATACTTTTGGACAATGTTATGCAAAACGATCACTATGACATCATCACATTATACACATTACACAAATACTAACTCAATATGAGCATGCGCAAATTCACACAACTAATACACATTGCACACATACTAATTACTAACAAAGCACACATAAACATACTTTACTTTGCAAACCGGTACATCATTAAACATTTACATAGGGTATATAAGCACGCTACAAGCATGGCTTCTTTGACTATGTTGCTGGAGGATTTTGTGAGATTAGAAAGATTTAGCAAGTTACTGGTATTGTGAGATTTAGTGTTAGTGAGTGAGTTAGTTAGTTAGTGGTAGTGTGAGAGAGTTAGTTAGTTAGTTAGTGGTAGTGTGAGATAGTGATTGAGTTAGTGGTAGTGTGAGATAGTGACTTAGTTAGTGGTAGTGTGAGATAGTGACTTAGTTAGTGGTAGTGTGAGATAGTGAGTTAGTGGTAGTGTGAGATAGTGAGTTAGTGGTATTGTGAGATAGTGAGTTAGTGGTAGTGTGAGATAGTGAGTTAGTGGTAGTGTGAGATAGTGAGAGAGCGGTAGTGAGCGAGAGTTTGTTTGGGTGAGTGTACGAGTGTTTTTTCTGAATACTTAACACATTTACACGCAAACACATGCAATACATACATACACTTGTCAATAATACTACATACACTCCATACCCCATCCCCTCTCATACTACACTCCATACCCCATTCCCTTTCATCCAATACCCCATTCCCTGTAAGCCCATACCCCATTCCCTTTAAGCCCATACCCCATTCCCTGTAAGCCCATACCCATCCCATAGTTAGATTTTGTTTACATATCCACATTTTAGTCTTTTTCTACATTTTTGTCTGTTTAATACTCCTTACCCTCTTTTATTTATATCCCTTTCACACTTTGAGCACTTTTTTTAATTTTTGTTATTTATTTTGACCCCTTTCATTTGGGCACATTCACTTTTTGTTTGAGTATGTCAGGAGGGGGGATAGGGGGCAGATTAGCCCGCAGCTATTAGAGCTGATTAGGCAGGAGGTCAGAGAAGAGATTGTAGAGGAGGTTAGGCAGGAGAGGGGGAGAGGGAGAGGAAGAGGAACAGGACAGGAAGGGGGACAGGAAGGGGGAGAGGAAGGGGGGGAGGAAGCGGTGGGTGGACCCGGCTACTTTGTTCAAGATGAAGAAGTTGCTGGGCCCAGTGGCGGGCAGTGTAGAGCTTCACAGTCCAGGAAACAGAGGCTCACATCACAGGGGAAAGCCAAGCTTACTAGAGAGGCGAGATATACTATGGATGAGAAGGAGGCCCTCATAGAGGTTTATATGGAGATGGCTAGGAGGCTGCAGGCTCAGAAGGCAACCCCTAAGGAGAAGAGGAAGCTATGGCTGGAGATCAGGGATGCCGTTAATGCAGTGGGGGTCCATAACAGGGATGTCAAGTCCATACAGCATCGCTACCGGGACAGCAAAATGAAACTCAAAAGAAAGCTCTCGAGGGAGAACCAATATCTAACAGGGACTGGTGGCGGTCCTGAAATGATAGTGGAATATTCCCGATGGGAGGAAATGTTGCGTCCCAGCATCTCCGAGGTGGCCATAGTCGGTATCGGAGGAGTCGATACCGGGAACCTGCCACTCTCTTCTTCCGGTAAGCTCATTTAATAATCTCTTTACATCAAAAATAAAGAATGTATTTAAGGATTTCATTAACGCAATTACGCTTTTTTAGACATTATTACGTAAACGCATTCACAATTACCTTGCGAAAGTTGCATTTCATGAAAAGCCATCACATTGGTATCTAGGCTACAGGTTAGGTGTGCATTTAAACAGACTGAAAACAAATGCAAAAACACATTCAGATTGACCATATAGATAACAGAAACACGGTTTGGAAAATGCGGAAATCGTATTGATTGTTGTATATGAAAGTGTATTAATGAGGCTGCCTTTGTAATTGTATTGTAAGCAAAAGCATTTACATCTTTATTTTTAACTGTGCTAATATCTCAATTTCTTTCTTTTTACAATATACAGAGTCTGAGCCTGGGGAGGAGGCAGCACAGCACCCACAGGCTCCTCCTTCACCCAGGTATGAGAGTGGTGCAGATGACTCGCCAACTTGGGGAGACATGGAAGACATCCCTATATCCTCATCCTCTGAATAAGCCCCCACTGCAGAAGAGATCCCTGCAGCAGCCCCTCCTGCACTAGCAGCCCCTCATGCCGTTTCCTTTCTATATGTAGTTGAAATGATCTTATGTGTGGTGGCGTCACCATGTAAGTGAAGATCTAAGAAATTTACATCTTCATGATGTACCTCTCCAGTAAATGTGAGATTGACATCATTATTATTCAATAATGTCAAAAAATCATCAAACAAAAAATCCTCTTTTACAATAAAGATAAGGTCATCTATATACCTCATGTACAACAGGATGCCGGACGTGAAAGGTTCCTGTATGTGATATATGTGTTGGAGCTCCCACTTACACATAAACAAATTAGCATATGAGGGGGCAAATTTTGCCCCCATAGCTGTTCCTTGGCTCTGTAGATAAAAAACAGAATCAAACATAAAGTAATTGTGGGTAAGTAGGAACTCCACAACCTCAACAATAAATTGTTTTGTCTCAATTTGATAAGATGTATTCCTTTCCAAGAAAAATTCCAGGGCCCGGCATCCGTGTACATGAGGTATAGAGGAATATAAGGATGTGGCATCAATTATAACCCACTTATAACCTGCCTGCCAAACAAAGTTACTCAGTATATCCAATAGGTGGCCCGAATCCCTGGTATAACTGTAAAGATTGGTCACCAGTGGTTGTAGTATGCTATCAATCCATTCAGACATAGGCTCCAAAAGGGAGCCTATGCCTGAAATGATTGGCCTACCAGGTGGAGATGAGAGGCTCTTATGCGTCTTAGGGAGATAATGAAAAATTGGTGTAATAGGATGTGTAGGTAAAAGACACTTAGATTGAACAGCAGTGAAGATACCCAGGGCAACAGCTTCATCAAGAAGTTTATTTAACTGTTTAGAAAAAATGTGAATGGGATCAAACTCTAGTTTCCTATAGGTGATCCCATCTGAAAGTTGCCTATTTGCCTCTGACATAGGCATAGACATAGTCAGATTTGTTGAGAATGACAACATTGCCACCTTTATCCAAATTGCGAATGACAATGCCGTCGTTCTCAACCAGGTCCCTCACGGCTGATCGTTCTTGAATGGTTAAATTTTGACTAGACCTAAAACTGGAAGAATAACATTTTTCCTCCTTATTTTCTTTGAGGATCTGCATATATTTACATATCCCTATGAACATTTGATTTAATTTTCTTAATCCTATGCATATTGTTTGAAATGATTATTATTATTATTGTTTCTAATATTATAATAGTTTTGGCCTATTGTGGGCCTCGTCAGTGAGGTGCAGCCATATCCCTCTAGGCACACTGAGCAACGGGTCCACGTCTGGGTTCCTGCATAACACTTAGGGAGACTTCCCTAAGAGTCATAATATGCATAAATTAAAAGAGAGAAGCGCTCAACCTGGGAACGAGCAATAGCATAATAGCTTGTTCTATGGCTAGTTACCACCCAAGAAGCAGCCTCTTTTTGCTCAACATGTGCCTTTCACAGAGAAAAACTTTCCTGTAGCATATCAGTCTGATCCTGACTTAACAGTACAGTCCAGCCCCGAAATACCAGGCAATCTCTCTCTGAACAAGGGAAACAGCAAAACCCCAGACGTACGTTTCGGCCTAATGTGGGCCTTGTCAATGAGGTGCAGCCATATCCCTCTAGGCACACAGAGCAATGGGTCCTAACTCTGGCTGCGAATTTGCAGGGGGCTGTATTACACAAGCATTTCATGAGAAATGCTTGTGCAATGATAAATCGGCCCCCAAGAGTGGAGTGCAATTTATAGTGACTCTGCACTAAGAATAACCCACAATCTCCAAATTAATGGAAAAAACATAATTTATGTAAGAACTTACCTGATAAATTCATTTCTTTCATATTAGCAAGAGTCCATGAGCTAGTGACGTATGGGATATACATTCCTACCAGGAGGGGCAAAGTTTCCCAAACCTCAAAATGCCTATAAATACACCCCTCACCACACCCACAATTCAGTTTAACGAATAGCCAAGAAGTGGGGTGATAAAAAAGTGCGAAAGCATATAAAATAAGGAATTGGAATAATTGTGCTTTATACAAAATCATAACCACCACAAAAAAAGGGCGGGCCTCATGGACTCTTGCTAATATGAAAGAAATGAATTTATCAGGTAAGTTCTTACATAAATTATGTTTTCTTTCATGTAATTAGCAAGAGTCCATGAGCTAGTGACGTATGGGATAATGACTACCCAAGATGTGGATCTTTCCACACAAGAGTCACTAGAGAGGGAGGGATAAAATAAAGACAGCCAATTCCTGCTGAAAATAATCCACACCCAAAATAAAGTTTAACGAAAAACATAAGCAGAAGATTCAAACTGAAACCGCTGCCTGAAGTACTTTTCTACCAAAAACTGCTTCAGAAGAAGAAAATACATCAAAATGGTAGAATTTAGTAAAAGTATGCAAAGAGGACCAAGTTGCTGCTTTGCAGATCTGGTCAACCGAAGCTTCATTCCTAAACGCCCAGGAAGTAGATACTGACCTAGTAGAATGAGCTGTAATTCTCTGAGGCGGAATTTTACCCGACTCAACATAGGCAAGATGAATTAAAGATTTCAACCAAGATGCCAAAGAAATGGCAGAAGCTTTCTGGCCTTTCCTAGAACCGGAAAAGATAACAAATAGACTAGAAGTCTTACGGAAAGATTTCGTAGCTTCAACATAATATTTCAAAGCTCTAACAACATCCAAAGAATGCAACGATTTATCCTTAGAATTCTTAGGATTAGGACATAATGAAGGAACCACAATTTCTCTACTAATGTTGTTGGAATTCACAACTTTAGGTAAAAATTCAAAAGAAGTTCGCAACACCGCCTTATCCTGATGAAAAATCAGAAAAGGAGACTCACAAGAAAGAGCAGATAATTCAGAAACTCTTCTAGCAGAAGAGATGGCCAAAAGGAACAAAACTTTCCAAGAAAGTAATTTAATGTCCAATGAATGCATAGGTTCAAACGGAGGAGCTTGAAGAGCTCCCAGAACCAAATTCAAACTCCAAGGAGGAGAAATTGACTTAATGACAGGTTTTATACGAACCAAAGCTTGTACAAAACAATGAATATCAGGAAGAATAGCAATCTTTCTGTGAAAAAGAACAGAAAGAGCAGAGATTTGTCCTTTCAAAGAACTTGCGGACAAACCCTTATCTAAACCATCCTGAAGAAACTGTAAAATTCTCGGTATTCTAAAAGAATGCCAAGAAAAATGATGAGAAAGACACCAAGAAATATAAGTCTTCCAGACTCTATAATATATCTCTCGAGATACAGATTTACGAGCCTGTAACATAGTATTAATCACGGAGTCAGAGAAACCTCTTTGACCAAGAATCAAGCGTTCAATCTCCATACCTTTAAATTTAAGGATTTCAGATCCTGATGGAAAAAAGGGCCTTGTGACAGAAGGTCTGGTCTTAACGGAAGAGTCCACGGTTGGCAAGAGGCCATCCGGACAAGATCCGCATACCAAAACCTGTGAGGCCATGCCGGAGCTACCAGCAGAACAAACGAGCATTCCTTCAGAATCTTGGAGATTACTCTTGGAAGAAGAACTAGAGGCGGAAAGATATAGGCAGGATGATACTTCCAAGGAAGTGATAATGCATCCACTGCCTCCGCCTGAGGATCCCGGGATCTGGACAGATACCTGGGAAGTTTCTTGTTTAGATGGGACGCCATCAGATCTATTTCTGGAAGTTCCCACATTTGAACAATCTGAAGAAATACCTCTGGGTGAAGAGACCATTCGCCCGGATGCAACGTTTGGCGACTGAGATAATCCGCTTCCCAATTGTCTACACCTGGGATATGAACCGCAGAGATTAGACAGGAGCTGGATTCCGCCCAAACCAAGATTCGAGATATATTTTTTCGCGCCAAATAAGACGCCCACATTATTTGGCGCCTAAATGCTTTTTGGCGCCAAAAATGACGCGACATCCGGAACGCCGACATTTTTGGCGCGAAATAACGTCAAAGAATGACGCAACTTCCGGCGACACGTATGACGCCAGAAACGGAAATAGAATTTTTGCGCCAAAAAAGTCCGCGCCAAGAATGACGCAATAAAATGAAGCATTTTCAGCCCCCGCGAGCCTAACAGCCCACAGGGAAAAAGTCAATTTTAAGGTAAGAAAAAATGGTCAAATCAAAATGCATTATCCCAAATATGAAACTGACTGTCTGAAAATAAGGAAAGTTGAACATTCTGAGTCAAGGCAAATAAATGTTTGAATACATATATTTAGAACTTTATAAACAAAGTGCCCAACCATAGCTTGGAGTGTCACAGAAAATAAGACTTACTTACCCCAGGACACTCATCTACATATAGCAGATAGCCAAACCAGTACTGAAACGAGAATCAGCAGAGGTAATGGTATATATAAGAGTATATCGTCGATCTGAAAAGGGAGGTAAGAGATGAATCTCTACGACCGATAACAGAGAACCTATGAAATAGACCCCTTAGAAGGAGATCACTGCATTCAAATAGGCAATACTCTCCTCACATCCCTCTGACATTCACTGCACGCTGAGAGGAAAACCGGGCTCCAACTTGCTGCGGAGCGCATATCAACATAGAATCTAGCACAAACTTACTTCACCACCTCCATCGGAGGCAAAGTTTGTAAAACTGAATTGTGGGTGTGGTGAGGGGTGTATTTATAGGCATTTTGAGGTTTGGGAAACTTTGCCCCTCCTGGTAGGAATGTATATCCCATACGTCACTAGCTCATGGACTCTTGCTAATTACATGAAAGAAATTATTTACCAGAGAATCTTAATGCAACTTTTTTTAGCACCCTGTACTTTCATTTGATAGTATGGGGTGTGCTACTATCGCCAGGTTCGTCTTTAACACAGGGCAAAAGGGGCAGCTGCCCAGGGCTCAGTTTTGTTTTTTTGGTTTATGCCAGACTGCTGATGTCATGTGACATGGGAGACACACACAGTCAGCCCTAATACAGTCACAGTCAAAAGTTCTCTGCTTTTATTTATTTGTGAGAAACTGTGCCAGATTGTTGCGGTGTCATGTGACATGCCAAGCTAGTGCCATGTGCTGTTTTAGATGTGCACTGTGCAGCACTGAATGCTAAGCCCTAACTCGGCATCCAGCCAATCCCATTGCATCAGAAAAGGTTCTGCTGGGGCTACCACTGTTACCAGGTAACTGCTCTGGTGGTGGGATTGTGTCTGGGTAGGGCTGATTGTAGGCACATGCAGCAGAAAGCTGGAGCAGCAGGCACGTGAGGATTTGAGCATCTGTGCAGCTGCACACACTGCTCTCTTCAGTCTTGAGGCTATGTGACTCGTCTCACACTGTATCCATGCAGTCTTGGACAGACAGAATCCTGTCTGCTGGTCCCCTTAGCCCTGCTCTTTCTAAAGTTTGTTAGGGGTACAGTGCTTTGTAGAAAAGTGTCAGTGGGAAGAATATGTGAGTGCACACATGCCCCTCCCCCATGCAGAATTGTCTAGTGCAGGGTGAGAGGGAACTTGTTCCTAGAAAAGACGTGGAATGTGCTGCTGTGGCTGATGTATAGGGGCCTATTTATTAATGTGCGAGTGGACATGATCCGATATTACGCTGTCGACATTTATCATTGCACCAGCAGTTCTAGTGAACTGCTGGTGCAATACTGCCCCCTGCAGATTTTTGGCAAATTGGACGCCAGCAGGGGGTGTCAATCAACCTAATCGTATTGGATCGGGTTGATTTTCGGCGATGTCTGTCCACCATCTCAGAGCAGGCAGACAGGTTATGGAGCAGCGGCCTTTAGACCGCTGCTTCATAACTTGTGTTTCTAGTGAGCCTGAAGGCTTGCCAGAAACACGGGGCATCAAGCTCCATATGGAGCTTGATAAATATGCCCCATAGTGTCATGCTGACACTTAACACATTAAGGTAAGGTTTATTTTTATAGTTTTTATCTCTATCTCAGATTTTACAGCTTCCCATAGTAGTTCTGCTATTCCAGTCAGTAAACTTATATTAATATAAACCTTAATGCTTCCTCCTCAGTCTTTACCTTGCTTTGCTCCTGTTGGCTGCCCTAAATCTCTTAAACCAGCTAACCTCACACCAGAATCACATTCAAACGCATATTAAATTAATTATTGGCTGATAATTATTATTAATTATTAATTAATAAATTAACAGTGGAGGAATTTATATATTTATTTACTTATTAGTACTGCTTAGGTCCAGTTTCACATATTGCAATTTATTTCATTATGATGATTCACTGCTGGGCTAATAATAATAAAAAATATATAAAATAAATTGATTTAGTTGTTTTCTGGGATGTTGGGGTGGAGAGTGAAATGGTATGGCGGGGGGGCAAGAAAATGTTTGCCCAGGGTCCAGTCAATATTAAAGACGTCCCTGACCATCGCTCATATTACAAGTGGTGAGTTATGTGTTGCAGTCAAGCACAACACAAAGGGCTAGATTATGAGTGGAGCGCTAAAGGGTCAAACTTGTCCGATCACGACTGTACGTTAAATAACTAGCCATTACAAGTGGCTGGTTAATGCTCCCGCAAGCTTGTGGTTTCACTTTGCACTTAATGCAATTAATCAGAGGTCAGAAAATGTGCCCCAATTGCCACAAAATAAAATGTACGATTGTTAAGTTAAAAAAATAAAGATAAGCTTTTTTTTTTTTTAACTCCACTTAGAGTAGTTAAAGTGAGGGGATGTGGGCTGTTAGAAAAAAAAACGGCACTAAAAGTTTATACACATATAAACACATAAATATATATGTATATATTTTTTTATTTGCTGCCCAACGCTGTGTGAATTGCCCCCTGCGCTAGGTGCTTATCCTTGTCTCACGGCATGAGAACGAGGCTCCAATTAGAGCATATGAAAGCACGCTCTCGTAGTGAAAGGCTTCCATTTACACAAATATTGTGCTTGCGAAAGTGCAATTTTGCACTCCACTCCATATGCACAACAAACAAATGCATAATATATAAAAAATAAACGGCTAGATTACGACTTTTGCGGTATGAGTGAAAAAGCAGCGTTAAGGCTCTTTTTCACTACCGCTGGTATTACGAGTTTTGCAGGTATAGGTGCACCGCACACTTTTTTGGCTGTAACGCAATGTAACTACAGCAGCTTTTAAAAAGTCCTTTTTAAAAAGTCCTTTTTCAACAAGACTTCCAAAGCGCCGGTATTACGAGTTTGCCTGTCCGGCCAAAAAGTGAGTGGTACACCCTATACCGTCAATATCCATACCGTAAACTGAAAGTCAGTAGTTATGAATTTTACGCTACAAAGCCGTAACATAAAACTCATAACTAAAGTGCTTAAAAGTACACTAACACCCCTAAACTACCTATTAACCCCTAAACCGCGGCCCTCCCACATCGCAAACATTAAAATAAATGTATTAACCCCTAATCTGCTGCTCCAGACATCACGCCACTATAATAAACATATTAACCCCTAAAACGCTGCACTCCAGCATCATAAACACTAGTTAAATATTATTAACCCCTAATCTGCCGCCCCCAATGTAGTCGCTACCTACCTACTTTTATTAAACCTTAATCTGCTGTCCCCAACGTTGCCGCCACTATACTAAAGTTATTAACCCCTAAACCTAACCCTAAGTCTAACCCTAACACCCCTAACTTTAATATAATTAAAATAAATCTAAAAAAATATTACTATCATTAGCTAAATAATTCCTATTTATAACTACTTACATGTGAAATAAATCCTAAGCTAGCTACAATATAACTAATAGCTATCTTAGGTAAAATCCACCACCTACACAACCAACCCCCAAATAAAATCCTATCTAAAAAAAACTAAGCTCCCCGTTGCCCTGAAAAGGGCATTTGGATGGGCATTGCCCTTAAAAGGGCATTTAGCTCTTTTTCTGCCCAAACCCTAATCTAAAAATAAAACCCACCCAATAAACCCTTAAAAAAACCTAACACTAACCCCCGAAGATCCACTTACAGTTTTTGAAGGCCGAACATCCATCCTCAACGAAGCAGCAGAAGTCTTCATCCAAGCGTGCAGAAGTCCTCAACGAAGCCAGGAGAAGTCTTCATCCAAGCCAGCAGAAGTCTTCATCCAGACGGCATCTTCTATCTTCATCCATCCGGCGCGGAGTGGCTCCATCTTCAAGATATCCGGCGTGAAGCATCCTCTTCTTTCCACCGCTAAAGAAGAATGAAGGTTCCTTTAAGGGACGTCATCCAAGATGGCGTCCCTTGAATTCTGATTGGCTGATAGAATTCTATCAGCCAATCGGAATTAAAGGTGAAAACATTTCTATTGACTGATGCAATAAGCTAATAGGATAGAGCTTCAATTCTATTGGTTGATCCAATCAGCCTATAGGATTGAGCTCGCATTCTATTGGCTGATTGGAACAGCCAATAGAATGCAAGCTCAATCCTATTGGCTGATTGCATCAGCCAATAGGATTTTTTCACCTTTAATTGCGATTGGCTGATAGAATTCTATCAGCCAATCGGAATTCAAGGGACGCCATCTTGGATGACGTCCCTTAAAGGAACCTTCATTCTTCAGTCGCCGTTGTAAGAAGAGGATGCTCCATGCCGGATGTCTTGAAGATGGAACTGCTCCGTGCCGGATGGATGAAGATAGAAGATGCCGTCTGGATGAAGACTTCTGCTGGCTTGGATAAAGACTTGGCCCGCTTGGATGAAGACTTCTCCCGGCTTCGTTGAGGACTTCTTGCCGCTTGGATGAAGACTTCTGCCGCTTCATTGAGGATGGATGTCGGGTCTTCAAAAACTGTAAGTGGATCTTCGGGGGTTAGTGTTAGGTTTTATTAAGGGTTTATTGGGTGGGTTTTATTTTTAGATTAGGGGTTTGGGCAGAAAAAGAGCTAAATGCCCTTTTAAGGGCAATGCCCATACAAATGCCCTTTTCAGGGCAATGGGGAGCTTAGGTTTTTTTAGATAGGATTTTATTTGGGGGGTTGGTTGTGTGGGTGATGGGTTTTACTGTTGGGGGGTTGTTTGCATTTTTTTTTTACAGGTAAAAGAGCTGATTTCTTTTGGGCAATACCCCGCAAAAGGCCCTTTTAAGGGCTATTGGCAGTTTAGTTTAGGCTAGGGGGGTTTTTTATTTTGGGGGGGCTTTTTATTTTGATAGGGCTATTAGATTAGGTTTAATTTAGTTTCATTTCTTTTTTATTTTGTGTAATTTAGTGTTTTGCTTTTTTTGTAATTTAGTTAATTGTATTTAATTAATATAATTTATTTAGTTGTATTTTAAAATTAGGTGTTAGTGTAAGACAGGTTAGGTTTTATTTTACAGGTAAATTTGTATTTATTTTAGCTAGGTAGCTAGTAAATAGTTAATAACTATTTACTAACTATTCTACCTTGTTAAAATAAATACAAACTTAGCTGTGAAATAAAAATAAAACCTAAGCTATCTACAATGTAACTAAAACGGCTAGATTACGAGTTGTGCGCTAGGAGGGGTGCGTTAGTTACGTGTACTTTATTTCCATTGCACACTTTTCTTAACGTTGGTATTACGAGTCTCCAAACAACCTCGTAATGCGTTGCGGTAAGACGAGAGATGTGAGATTTAGTGTTAGTGAGTGAGTTAGTTAGTGGTAGTGTGAGAGAGTTCGTTAGTTAGTGGTAGTGTGAGATAGTGAGTTAGTTAGTGGTAGTGTGAGATAGTGACTTAGTTAGTGGTAGTGTGAGATAGTGACTTAGTTAGTGGTAGTGTGAGATAGTGACTTAGTTAGTGGTAGTGTGAGATAGTGAGTTAGTGGTATTGTGAGATAGTGAGTTAGTGGTAGTGTGAGATAGTGAGTTAGTGGTAGTGTGAGATAGTGAGAGAGCGGTAGTGAGCGAGAGTTTGTTTGGGTGAGTGTACGAGTGTTTTTTCTGAATACTTAACACATTTACACGCAAACACATGCAATACATACATACACTTGTCAATAATACTACATACACTCCATACCCCATCCCCTCTCATACTACACTCCATACCCCATTCCCTTTCATCCAATACCCCATTCCCTGTAAGCCCATACCCCATTCCCTTTAAGCCCATACCCCATTCCCTGTAAGCCCATACCCATCCCATAGTTAGATTTTGTTTACATATCCTCATTTTAGTCTTTTTCTACATTTTTGTCTGTTTAATACTCCTTACCCTCTTTTATTTATATCCCTTTCACACTTTGAGCACTTTTTTTAATTTTTGTTATTTATTTTGACCCCTTTCATTTGGGCACATTCACTTTTTGTTTGAGTATGTCAGGAGGGGGGATAGGGGGCAGATTAGCCCGCAGCTATTAGAGCTGATTAGGCAGGAGGTCAGAGAAGAGATTGTAGAGCAGTGGCGGCTCGTGGGTTATTCAAATGGGGGTTCACTATATATATATATATATATATATACATACACACACACTATATATATATATATATATATATATATATATATATATATATATATATATATATATATATATAGACTGCAGCACTTAGATTGAATAAGATCACCTCTTCAGTCAAGATTTTATTTAAAATTCTACACTTGTTTGAATTTTTTTTGAAGCAGTACAGATTTGTACAAAATAATAGGCAAATTATCATTTGCATAAATAATAAATAAAAAAAACATTTCAAACAAATGTAGAATTTTAAGATAAAATCTTGACTAAAGAGGTATAATGGGGCAGATGATGCAGTTAGAGATATTTCTTTGATAGTGACACTAGCTAATAAACTAAACAGCATTAATTCTCTAACAATATAGCCAGTCTTTTTTATTTATTTTTTGCCTTTTTTTCCCCCTCTCTTCTCCAATATTTTTTTAAATTGACACCAGGTTGACATAGAAACAAAATAGACAGATAAAATTTATGTTAATTTCTTTTTTTAACTGTTGAGGGCAGACAGTATCACTAATCATGAAAAATTTAATTATATTTGCTGTCAGAAAAGCGATACTACAAATGACCACTAGAGGTCCTCAGAGACAAAAAATATTTTTTATGAAAAAGAAAACAAATACAATACGTGACAATTTTATAAACATTTTAACAGTCTTATGATTAGTGCAGATAAGATGAAGAGTAAGTCACCTGCTAGTGCTACAAGACACCTACTCACATAAAGGCTGCTGCTCTGAGTTCACACACTCCCCTTCCTATTCCTAGTAGCAGTGCCACTGCCTGCTCTCAGCCTCTCACTGACTGCTGGAGAGACACGGGGGAGGAAGTTTAGACAGATGTGGGACTGGAGTTCCTTACCAATGTAGCTACGGTAGACAGTACCATCATACCTTACACATTCCTTTGTGACATACAGTTAATCAAAAAGTCCACATTTTCCTACAATACAGACACTCTAAAATGATTTATAAAATGTGCTACCAGTGCCTACATTTGGCTATACTAAAAGTAAAGGTATACATGTCTAATTGTCCATAGCAAATGTCAGGGTAAATTCCATGCCCAGCAGTAATAACACAGAGAAACAAAGTTAGACTTTATCCAAATGACTGCTGCACTGCTCATCTCACGATTATACTAAGTATGGGATTCAAGCTTTACTAATATGGAAGATAATGAAGTTATTCCAGCTTGGGGAGACAAGACAGACAGTAAGTGTTTGACAGCAGAAGGGAGGGATGATTTTTTAGTAAATTGAGCATAACACCGTTCACGGAGAATACAGTTTGCAGCAACCCATGTGACTGACTGCCTCGCAATGTCTCTGGATTAAAACTGTACATTGACAGTCTGTGCTCTCTTGATGCTCAAATTTGCCAAACTGGTGTTCAGATTCACATAAACATATTTAGTTATAGCCACTCTGCTTACTGTTAGTCATCCGTGTAGTAACTGACCATTGTTAAAATTCTGATTAAGATTAAGGTCAGTTACTACACGGATGACTAACAGTAAGCAGAGTGGCTATAACTAAATATGTTTATGTGAATCTGAACACCAGTTTGGCAAATTTGAGCATCAAGAGAGCACAGAATGTCAATGTACAGTTTTAATCCAGATTTCCACGCACTCACCACTAACTTGGTCCTTCTTAGCACCAGCAGCTCTTCTCTGCAGGAGTCCCAGGACATGTGACTCGGCTCCCTCTCTTCCTGCCAGACCTAGACAATCAGGAACATGGCAAGAAGAGAAACAGTCACACTCACACAGTCACGTGAATTAATGCAGAAGAATAAGAAAAAGAGATGGCAGTAGGCACATTATATAAATGTATTCATCCAATATGACCAGAACAAGGGGTCACTTGTATAGATCATATCCCTCAGACAGTCATTTATATAATGTGCCTAGTGCCATCTCTTTCTCTTATTCTTCTAGTAGAAATATGATCAGTATGGGAGACAGTGACAAACATGCCACATGGAAAAAACATTACTCACTCGGCAGGCAGACAGGCACTCAGTCTTTTGCTGCAGCTCCCTCCTCTTCAGTACTGTAGTTCCCGCCACCAGCCGATGAGATCATGATGCCTGATGTCAGCCCAGATGCTCCACCTCCCAGTGCTCACATACACAGCTCTTAGTGTGCGAGTGTCACGTGACAGCTGCCTCTCGCACACTAAGAGCTGTGCGGTAAGGAGAGCTATAGGCTGGCCTGTAGGTGGCACTGCAGTCAATGCAGTTTTAAAGTGGAAAGGTCTTTTGCCTATACTTCTAACTATTGCACGTGCGATAGATAGAAGTATTAGGCAAAAGACCTTTCCACTTTCAGCCTAAATGTTTAAAAATGACCATTTTAAATGTTTTTAGTTAAAACTGCAGTGGAGCCTGGATGAATGTTTTTATTTAAATCAGCAAAAAAAAAAAAAAAATTTTTTATTTATTTTGTTTTATTTCTCACTCTTTTTTTTTCTTTTTTTTTCGTCAGGGGTCAGGGTGTTCATCAGGGGCATCAGGGGCCAGGGGGTTCACGTGCTCAAGTGCTCCTATAGAGGAGCCTCCACTGTTGTAGAGGAGGTTAGGCAGGAGAGGGGGAGAGGGAGAGGAAGAGGAACAGGACAGGAAGGGGGACAGGAAGGGGGAGAGGAAGGGGGGGAGGAAGCGGTGGGTGGACCCGGCTACTTTGTTCAAGATGAAGAAGTTGCTGGGCCCAGTGGCGGGCAGTGTAGAGCTTCACAGTCCAGGAAACAGAGGCTCACATCACAGGGGAAAGCCAAGCTTACTAGAGAGGCGAGATATACTATGGATGAGAAGGAGGCCCTCATAGAGGTTTATATGGAGATGGCTAGGAGGCTGCAGGCTCAGAAGGCAACCCCTAAGGAGAAGAGGAAGCTATGGCTGGAGATCAGGGATGCCGTTAATGCAGTGGGGGTCCATAACAGGGATGTCAAGTCCATACAGCATCGCTACCGGGACAGCAAAATGAAACTCAAAAGAAAGCTCTCGAGGGAGAACCAATATCTAACAGGGACTGGTGGCGGTCCTGAAATGATAGTGGAATATTCCCGATGGGAGGAAATGTTGCGTCCCAGCATCTCCGAGGTGGCCATAGTCGGTATCGGAGGAGTCGATACCGGGAACCTGCCACTCTCATCTTCCGGTAAGCTCATTTAATAATCTCTTTACATCAAAAATAAAGAATGTATTTAAGGATTTCATTAACGCAATTACGCTTTTTTAGACATTATTACGTAAACGCATTCACAATTACCTTGCGAAAGTTGCATTTCATGAAAAGCCATCACATTGGTATCTAGGCTACAGGTTAGGTGTGCATTTAAACAGACTGAAAACAAATGCAAAAACACATTCAGATTGACCATATAGATAACAGAAACACGGTTTGGAAAATGCGGAAATCGTATTGATTGTTGTATATGAAAGTGTATTAATGAGGCTGCCTTTGTAATTGTATTGTAAGCAAAAGCATTTACATCTTTATTTTTAACTGTGCTAATATCTCAATTTCTTTCTTTTTACAATATACAGAGTCTGAGCCTGGGGAGGAGGCAGCACAGCACCCACAGGCTCCTCCTTCACCCAGGTATGAGAGTGGTGCAGATGACTCGCCAACTTGGGGAGACATGGAAGACATCCCTATATCCTCATCCTCTGAAGAAGCCCCCACTGCAGAAGAGATCCCTGCAGCAGCCCCTCCTGCACTAGCAGCCCCTCCTGCACCAGCAGCCCCTCCTGCACCAGCAGCCCGCCGTGCACCAGATGCTACTCAGGAGGAGATAGCAGAGCTGCAGATATTAAAGGACCAGTCAACACATTAGATTTGCATAATCAACAACTGCAAGATAACAAGACAATGCAATAGCACTTAGTCTGAGCTTCAAATGAGTAGTAGATTTTTTTATAACAAATTTCAAAGTTATGTATATTTCCACTCCCCTTGTACCATGTGATAGCAATCAGCCAATCACAAATGCATATACGTATAGTCTGTGAATTCTTGCACATGCTCAGTGGGATCTGGTGACTCAAAAAGTGTAAATATAAAAGACTGTGTACATTTTGTTTAGTGGAAGTAAATTGGAAAGTGGTTTATAATTACATGCTGTATATGAATCATGTAAATTTAATTTTACCTGAGTGTCCCTTTAAGAGATTTTCTGGAAGAGATGCATGCCTCCCCGAGGGAACACGCAGAAAGTAGAATCTATCTGACAGAAGCAATTAACGATATTTAACAGGACCAAAGAGAGCTTTGCCAAGACCAAATAGAGACCTTGCATACTCTGAAAGATATATTGCAGGTCCTCCGGGAGGTGCATAACGCACCATCTGCTGCTGGGCCATCTGCTGCTGGGCCATCTGATCCTGGGCCATCTGATCCTGGGCCATCTGCTCCTGGCCCTCCTCCATCTCATCCTCAATCTCCTCCTCAGCCGGGTGATCCCAGTACTCCTCCTTCCCCTCTTCCCCAAACATCTCCGATGAGAACTCGTCGGAGTGGGCAGTTTCTCCCCCCAGAGCCTCAGTCTCGTGGGAAGAGGGGAAATGTTTTTTATATATATATATTGAGTTATTTAATGTATAATGGATAGGTATGGGATGATGTGGTCTTCTTACACTTGTGGAGCACACTCTGTATATAATCTGCTTCTATGGGACCAGGTCCATGGAGGCAGATTTTTGCAGAGTGTGTTTTACAAGTGTGTGGAGACCACATCAGCACATGCCTATCCTTGTTGATTACATTGATTGGTTTCTGTGATGTGATGTCCAAACTGTTTCCCTAATCTCAAACAAAATGACCATTACAATTATACATGATGGCATATCACTGTTTTGATGCCAACAACACAGCTTAAAGGGACAGTCATAACATTAATTATTGTTGGTTACAAAGAAAACACTTTATTACGCATTATCAAGTTTGGAAAAACAAGACTTAGAAAAATACACCTTTTACTTCTGTGATTAACCTTGTATCTATGCCTCTGAAAAATGACCACTTATTTCTGTTCTTTTGACAGATCGGCATTTCAGCCAATCCCTGATCAATCCAGGGTAACTATACTGCATAAGCTCAATGTTTTCTATATGAAACACAAAAAATAATGCCCTCTAGTGGTCAAAATGCATTCAGATTAGATGCACTCTTCAAGCTCGAAGAAATGAGCAGATGTACCTCCTTTTTTTAGATATCAACTAAGAACACCAAGAGATACTAAGATAAATTGGTGATAAAAGTTTGAGATATATTTTTATAAAATTTGCATTTTTTGATATTTAAATCATTACTGTTTTGCTTGACTTGACTGTCCATTTAAACAAGAACATATGCTAACATATACTAATCCTTAGGGATTGTTGGTATATCTACACGTACTTGTTCAAACAAGAAAATATTTGATTAGGATACTAAGCCTGTATGCCATATTTCTCTTGACGTGTTGAATAAAGTCTATTTTCTTAAAGATACATTATAGTGTTTGAATTATTTAAGAAAGACATTTCATTTAGAAGGAATCTGGTTTCATGTCCTTTTAAGAGTCACATTAGAAATATATCCTCACAGTAATATATTTGGAGATTAACAATGTGGGAGTCATACATGACACAATACTGAGCATTTACCTTAAAGGGACAGTATACACTCATTTTCATAGAACTGCATGTAATAGACACTACTATAAAAAACAAGATGCACAGATCCGAGATCGCGTAAAAATGCATAAAAACGTTATACAATCAAAGGCGCATCCAAAATCGCGTAAAAATGGCATCCAATCCCATAACTCATTTTACAGCTTGGCATGTGACGTCTTAAGCAACATGGCGCATCCGAGATCGCGTAAAAATGCATAAAAACGTTATACAATCAAAGGCGCATCCAAAATCGCGTAAAAATGGCATCCAATCCAATAACTCATTTTACAGTTTGGCATGTGATGTCTTAAGCAACATGGCACATCCGAAATCGCGTGAAAACATCATCCAATCAAAGGCGCATCCGAGATCGTGTAAAAACGGCATCCATTATGTTACATGATTATGAACGACATTGCAATTTGAACTTCATTTTCAAATTTAAGTTTAATCTTTTGATGACATGTGTTTAGAGGTAATCTCAAGAGCAGAAAAATATGATGTTCTAACTGCTGATTGGTGGCTACATATATATACCAATTGTCATTGGTCACCTATGTGTTCATTTAGAAACCAGTAGTGCCCTGCTGCTCCTTAAACAAATGATACAAAGAGACTGAAGCAAAATTGAGAATTTATGGAAAGAAAATTATTTAAAAATCGTATGTTATACATAAATGAGAAAATAGATTATTGTGTTTCATGTCACTTTAACTGAGAAATAATGCTATGAGATACATTATGAAAATCGGGATTGGTTATACATAATATGTTACCTATAGCTATGGTGTCCATCTTTACGCTTTAAAAAGGGACACATGAGAAATACATATGTTAGGGATGTTTTCAGATATGTTTAAAGATTTTTTTGGAATAAGAATAATGACACATGTATTTATCAGATGTGTCACTTATTCAAGTTGAAATATGGTCAGCCTACCTATAGCAATATATTGTTGGATCATTAAACAGAAACAATAATAAGAGAGATATTAATCAGCTAAAATATGCACATTACACACAGTGATTGCTTTTGTTAGACTACTACATTAAGATATAAGTGAAATTGGAATACATGTGCTTTCAACATTCAAATAATAGTCTGTTTTAAACAGATTATATGTCTATGTTGATGTAAAAAGGACAAAAATACATTAGAAATGAATATCCATTCATTAAGAATTGTGGTCAGCATTACTTAAAGGGACATGAAATACAAACAATTAAGTTTAGGATTCACAGAGAGGATACTATTTCCATCAATTCATAATTTACATTGATTATCTCAGTTTAATAATCTTGGGATCATTTGTTAAAGATGCATCAATTCACGAATAGTTCAGAAATGGCTGACACACATGGCTGAGCCAACAACCAATATATATATATACAAACAACAATCAACATTTAGAACCTCAGTTCTCTGCTACTCATGATCTTGCAAAGATAAACCTTTCTGCAAAGTATATCAAGAAAATGAAGCAAATTAAATAAGAGATGTAAATATTAAATTTCTGGACAATTGTATTATATATCTGAATCATGAAAGACCATTTTTTTGTTTCATGTCCCTTTAAGGATTAACCACCTAAAATATAGATTTTAATAAATGACATGAATAAAGAGGACAAATAATATATTAATGACATTCATTTTATTATGATGTCATAAAATATAAAGAAATAAGATAACTCATATTGATAAATCAGCCCCATTGGAGCCATCTGAAAAGGTGCCATAGTGTATCACAGTCCTTGGAGGGAGTTGACAGGGCAAACACAGCCCCACTGGAGCCATCTGACAAGGTGCCATAGTGTATCACATTCCTTGGAGGGAGTTGACAAGGGCCAACACAGCCCCATTGGAGCCATCTGACAAGGTGCCATAGTGTATCACAGTCCTTGGAGGGAGTTGACAAGGGCCGACACAGCCCCATTGGAGCCATCTGACAAGGTGCCATAGTGTATCACAGTCCTTGGAGGGAGTTGACAAGGGCCATCACAGCCCCATTGGAGCCATCTGACAAGGTGAAAGAGTGCATCACAGTCCTTGGAGGGAGTTGACAGGGCAAACACAGCCCCATTGGAGCCATCTGACAAGGTGCCATAGTGTATCACAGTCCTTGGAGGGAGTTGACAAGGGCCAACACAGCCCCATTGGAGCCATCTGACAAGGTGAAAGAGTGCATCACAGTCCTTGGAGGGAGTTGACAGGGCAAACACAGCCCCATTGGAGCCATCTGGCAAGGTGCCATAGTGTATCACAGTCCTTGGAGGGAGTTGACAAGGGCCAAGACAGCCCAATTGGAGCCATCTGACAAGGTGCCATAGTGTATCACAGTCCTTGGAGGGAGTTAACAAGGGCCAACAAAACCCCATTTGGAACAATATGAGAAGGTGAAAGAGTGCATCACAGTACTTGGAGGGAGTTGACAGGGCAAACACAGCACCATTGGAGCCATCTGACAAGGTGCCATAGTGTATCACAGTCCTTGGAGGGAGTTGACAAGGGCCAACACAGCCCCATTGGAGTCATCTGACAAGGTGAAAGAGTGCATCACAGTCCTTGGAGGGAGTTGACAGGGCAAACACAGCCCCATTGGAGCCATCTGACAAGATGTCCTAGTATATCACAGTCCTTGGAGGGGGTTGACAAGGGCCAACACAGCCCCATTGGAGCCATCTGACAAGGTGCCATAGTGTATCACAATCCTTGGAGGGAGTTGACAAGGGCCAACACAGCCCCATTGGAGCCATTTGACAAGGTGAAAGAGTGCAACAGACACAACAAAAAAACAAAAAAGGCCAAATGGCAACAATAAATACAAACAAAGTAACATGTAGACGGAAGATTTGTATCTGCGCCCTCGGAGCATCTCCGGATCCTCCACTTATGGGGCATCAGCATCACCCTCATTGTCCTGTGCATTACCAGCTGCGGATTCATGCATAGATGCAGAACGCGCTCTAGAGTCAAACGCTGCATCCGCAGCTGGGTATGCATGGTATCGTGCATCCTTCCCAGCAACACACTGTTCCTCAGCATGGTCTGCTCTATACGTGTTAGAGCATCTATTTTTGTTTAGTCACAACCTAAACAAAAATAAAGTATTAAAAATATTGTTAATTCCAGCACATAATAAAAAGAGAGCAAAGAGACATTGTAATAATAAAAAGACAAATCATTATTATAATTAAATATTCTATATAGATGATTTACACATTAAATATGTTCTTCATAGATAAACCATTAATGGGACAATTTACTCAAAAATGTTCTCCCCTTTAATTGGTTCACAATGATCCACTTTAACTGCTGGAGTGTATTAAATTGTTTATAAGTATTTTCATTGTCCTTACATTGGCCTGAAATAGTTTTATTTAGCCTGTGGTATCCACACCTATCCTTAAAACTTTTGGCCTCGAGGCCAAGCTGTGTAAACACAGCAAGCAGAAGAAATTACACTCCCAGTGGGTTATAGAAGAGATAAGGTCAGAAATTTTTTCAGTTGTTCTATCCAAATATTGGTGATTGGTATATGGAGTGATATGAGATAAAGAAGCATGTATATTTTCTAAATGGGAGAAAGTAATGAGATCTGATAATACCTACAAGTTCAAACCATTTTATTAGGTTGTGGCTTCAAAACACAAAATCAGCTAATTCATATACACAAAGAAGCCTTAACAAGCAAATCGCATACATTTTATACTCTGCAGCTGGTCCAAAAACTAATTGTAAACACATTAAGGGGAAAACTATTTTATAGTATACTGTCCCTTTAAGATCTTAACACAAATCAAAACCCTCTCAATCTTGAAAAATATATTTCTTTGGTTTATTACACACTGTGAAAAGAGCAGTGATAACAAATATAAAATATTGTCATATATACAGAATAGATATACAACATCTAAGCAATATCATTTAGATATTCAAAAATGTGGATGTTGATTTCACAAAACTGAAGATCGGAAACATTTAGATTAATCAAATAAAGAAAAGGTTTATCTTAACTTTTTTTATTTTTAAAAATGTTTAATGTCTAATTATATCACTATAATGTCCCTTTAAGAAAGTATGTTATAATATGGATTTGTAATGATACTTACATCTGTGGCTGGGAAGGACAATCCGACACCCAGGACAATGAAGGTGTGGACTGGGGTAAAAGTCTGGAGCGGGAGGGGAGGGGGGAGAGATGGGATTGGGCTGCCGCTCTGGTATAGCCCATACAGCTGGGGAGTCAGGGGCTTGGTGAGTTGGGGGCTGGGCAGGTGGGGGAGCTGTATGGGCGGCAATACGGGGAGAGCAGCGAGGGGGGGCAAAGGGGCATTTTTTGGGAGGGACAGGACAGGAGGAATGGGAAGGGCCAGGAGTGGTTTGGGGCTGGGGAGGGGCTTCTGACTGGGGAGGGGCTTCTGACTGGGGAGGGGCAGGAGGCTGATGCCCAGAAGTGGAAGGTCCATCTGAAATATATAAAAAAATAGCCATATATGATTTCAATAAATATTATTATCTTGAAAGAAATAAAGATTCTACATTAGTTAAAGTATGGATTCCAGTTCTCATAAAATATTGATACAAAGTCACAATAATGACTATGTTTTAAGTTACTGATTGATTGGAATCAAATATAATTACTTAGAAGATTTAATAGATCCTTTAAACTCTGAATGTTCACTGTTATTTTTCATGTAACATTTCATAAATAGATTACAAATCATATTTATCAAAGGCAACATTATGTGCTAATATTTATGAATTGATAATATATTTATATTTTGTATAATATTTCGGTATGTATGTATGCATTTGAGATTTAAATGCAATAGAGTTCTTTTAGACACATGCCCGTGGATTGATTTCAGAATATTAAAAAATTAATTAATATGGGAGTGTGTAATATTATGAAATTGAAATGGCCACTCCACCTAGCGTTTTAATCCAGGTAAACACTGATTTACATATATTTTTTGGTGATTGCCTTTGTAATCTTTAATGGTCTAATTTTAAGCTTGATGCTTCAATCAATTACTCTTCAGAATATATACACAGTAGATACTACCATTCATATTATCGATTAAGAATATAATCTTCTCTATCTGATTCAAATTTCCAATTAATGTTGTGAATCTCTCTTTTACATTAGGATTAAATGTATGTCATCCCAATATTAATAGACACATTCATCAATGCATGCTTTAATTTGTGGAATATTAATGTTTGTTGGATTGAAATGGGCAGTCTACACATAAATATATTTTAAATATATTTACATCTCATACATCATGAAATTAAATCAAGGAATTTCAACATGATTATGTTTTATGTATACTTAGAAGTGGTTTACAATTTATAAACAATGATGACATAAGGATATGGTCTGCATCTAGGCACTCAGATGAATAGCAATGACTGTCTGGACAATCAGAAGATGATTATTGTGGTTTTGCATGGAATATGTATGTGACATCATGATGTCATTAATGACAAATCATACAAAAATTTACGAAAAATACAAGCATATGTTCATGCTGCATGATATAGAAAGGAGGGCAGTAGTGTATTGTAAAAAATAATGGAATAATTAATTTTAAAGTGCCAAAGCTGTAGACTTTCTTTTTCTTCAAGAGAATGTTTTTTAAACAATAATACATGTTCGATACATGTTAGATATATTTGACATACCATCAGACTCCAAGGGAGCCTCTTCCTCCTCCATCTCACATGTTACAGCAATCTCTGTAAAACATAATATGTTGTGTACACGTTAAAATCCTATATTCTAACATATGTTACTATTGTTCAAGGACACACATCAATGTTGCATTAAAGAGATGCTGAACCAAAGTTAGGAATTACATAATTTTGATGGAGCATACAAATGAAATTAGATTTCTAATTATCGATAAGTAATAATTACATTTTAGTGTCTGTATTTTTAAAATATTCTTAAAAGCTGAGTACATGGAACATTTAAGAGTTCTCATGTGTGTATCACTTGATGATTGTTGTCTAAATTTATACTAAAAAGAAACATATGCTAGCCATGTTCTGAAGCACTAAGAAGCTTTGAGATCTTAATCTTAAAAAATAAAAAAAAATTATATATAATTTGAGGAGTAAATTATATGTTTTATTCAAATGGAATGCTTCATCAGAATCATGATCATAATATTTATTAAAAATGCACCTTCAATGACATATGAATCAGTCAATGGACTTACCAGAATCCTGCAAAGGCAGGTCACCATTGCTGCTGGATCCCTCTAAAATATATTAGTGAACAGAGTTTGGACATCACTAAATCACATCAGTCGAGAATATAACAAATAATATACTTAGAAATGTGAAAAAAGAGCACTAATATGAACCATAAATTTATGAGTTAATCAAGGTGATTGTAAAGAAAATGATGTCTTTCATATATGTTTGATTTCTTACTATATTAGACAGCCAATTGTTCTCATATGATTCTATGGCATATCTAAATATAACTATTGATCCATGTTTGGAAAATAATACACACACACAACACTTGGAATAACAACTGGTGACAAATCTAACCTAAGCCATGTGATGTGGCACATCGATCCATTTGTGCAATGTACATTAATCTGTTTTAGGACACAACACATATTTATCACAATGCAAAACAGAAGATATTTATAAAAATATGTCATCATGGTGCTGTTAGAGTATGCTTATATATATAAAGGAAGTCCAAGAGTGAATATGTGATATAGATATCAATATTGTTTCATCCAAACATTTTAAGGATTAATGAAGATATTTATTATTAAAGGGACACTGAACTCAAATCTGAACTCAGAGCATTCAATTTTAAGCATATTTCTAATTTACTCCTATTATCAATTTGTCCTCGTTCTCTTGCTTTCTTTCTTTGAAAAATAAGGCAGCTAAGCAATATTTGGTTTCTGAACCATGAAAAGCACTTGTTTTTAATGTATACACCAATCAGCAAGAACAACCCAGGTTGTTCCCCAAAAATGGACCGGCATCTAAACTTACATTCTTGCATTTCAAATAAAGATACCAAGAGAATGAAGAAAATTTGATTATAGGAGCAAATTAGAAAGTTTATTAATATTGCATGCTCTATCTGAATCACAAAAGAGAAATTTAGTGTTCAGTGTCCCTTTAATCTTAAATATTTAAATATCTTTATTTGACAATGTCGCTGTTAATGAATTGTCTAGTCCATATGTTGATGTAATGAATGGGATGGGGCATGCAATTACAATCAAATATGTAATTTAAGGATATCATCAGGATTCTTTAATTATCCTTTGCTCTTAAAGGGACATGAAACTCCAAATGTGTAATTGTAATTATTTGCATGATTCAAATACAGCCTGTGATTTTAAAAACCTTTCAAGTATACTTTTTGTTTTCTAGTTTGCTTCATTGTCTTTGAAAGTTTTATTAAGGAGCAACTATGCACTACTGTTATCTGAAGACATGTGTTGAACAAATGAAAATAGGCAATTTTGTGCATCAAACAATCAGCAGGTTACTCCCAGTAATGCATTGCTGATTCGGAGCCTACCTAGATATGATTTTCAACTAAGGATAACAATAGAAAATTAAAGATTTTTTGAAAATCACATGCATGTTGTGTCTAAATCATACAAGTTAAATGTTGGTTTTCATGTCCCTTTAATGATAAGAAGAAATTATCAAAGCATATGAGATGTATATTTCTCTAATCTGCACATATGTAAAAATGTGTTGATGTTGTCTAAATGTAGCCAAAAAATGTCAAGCACTACCCAGGGGCAGAATATAAAATGGGTATGACCCTAAGATTACATTAAAATGAAGATATCAAGAATCGAAGGAATATCTTCAAATACTCATAAATTGAGATTTGTATTACAATGGAATCCCAACTCTGATTCGTGATTCTTCTTAGAAAATAACAAGAAAAGAGAATTAGAGTATCCATATAAATATAGATCAATGTGAATGGATTATGTAATGTTATGACCAAGTTTGTAAGACAAAGGTAAATTAAAATGAGACATACTATGTGACGCTGTGACGAACACGGGCTCGAGGTTCCAGTAACAACAGCCGTATCTGTAAAATATTCAATCAGGATTGGATATCATTAATACAAATCAGGCCATGGACACGAACAATCAGATTTTTCTATTCTAATTGACAAAGTAAAATTATATTTGTATACACGTGAGTTCATTGTTTCCTAAATTAATGTATAAATAAAGAGATCATTTATTGTTATTTTCTATCTTTTATGTTGTTGACTGTCGCTTTAAGTCATTTTGTGTCTTCTTGCATTGTCATCAATTGTTAGACATTGTTCAATTTTTATTTTGATATTGCTAGTATAGCTTTTATAATGTAGAATATTGTAAATAAGGATACTGTATTCATCACATATATACTAATTCACGTATACATTTGACCAACATGTCTAAAGTGATGCCACTGTTACAGCAAACACATGTTCACGTGTGTGCGCAATTCTATCTTTCGTGATCATTGCGCAATGATTCAAATCGGAATTGCGCGTCCATGATTTGACCAACATGTCTAAAGTGATGCCACTGTTACAGCAAACACATGTTCACGTGTGTGCGCAATTCTATCTTTCGTGATAATTGCGCAATGATTCAAAGCGGAATTGCGCATCCGTGATTTGGCCAACATGTCTAAAGTGATGCCACTGTTACAGCAAACACATGTTCACGTGTGTGCGCAATTCTATCTTTCGTGATCATTGCGCAATGATTCAAAGCGGAATTGTGCATCCGTGATTCAGAATTGATTTGGATATTGTAGTGTGATGAGTATCATTTCTAAAGACTACAAATATATTTCAAATTGGGTGTATTATGAGATTCCAATCGAATATTTGTTAATATTGAATGATAAAAATTAATATTTAAAACTGTGGTATGATTCGATAGTCAATGTATGAAATGGCGGATGATAGGGATTTCACGGATGCGCAATACCATTTTCACTCTGTTACGCATATTTTGGATAGCTCAAGAAACATCATTCCTATTTCATGTGTGACGATTCTAAATTCAAATATCTAAACATCATATGTAGCGTATGTTGTGAGAGCTATATAGGTTGAATATATGACTATATACACATTGATTAAATATATACTCAAATATTAATATATTATATGAAGTCTGATATTTACCTGGTTAAGGCTCTAGACTTTCATCTCCCAGGCCACTGGACGGAGAAGCAGCTGCACTGGCCTCCGGGTCGGTAATTTCCAATCCAGCAGCTGGGAGGGAAGAAGAAGAAGTTGAGGAGCGAGGGGATCTAAATCTTTTGGGGACCCAGAGATTGAGGAGGGCAAATAAAGGGACCTCATAAGGTTGCAGGTACAGTTTCCGTGGGGGTGGATCCTGCTTTCCATCCCTCCGACGGGCTTATACCCACTCCCACATTTGGTCCACTTTATGGCTTATCCACAACCTCATATCCCCGAACCTCTGCATGATTTGATCCGTGGTCCTCTGGATGCCACACACCAACTTAACATAATTGGTGATAGACAACCAGAGGGCCTTCCTAATACTCTGCTTCGTCGGCTTCTTCTTGTTCCCAAACAGCTGCGGATAGAAGTCCTCGACAGCGTTGACCAGTGCTGCACTCTACGCCCCTGAGAACCTGGGAGAGGTCATGCCTGCCGAGATGTGTATATATATATATATATATATATATATATATATATATATATATATATACAGGGAGTGCAGAATTATTAGGCAAGTTGTATTTTTGAGGATTAATTTTATTATTGAACAACAACCATGTTCTCAATGAACCCAAAAAACTCATTAATATCAAAGCTGAATAGTTTTGGAAGTAGTTTTTAGTTTGTTTTTAGTTATAGCTATTTTAGGGGGATATCTGTGTGTGCAGGTGACTATTACTGTGCATAATTATTAGGCAACTTAACAAAAAACAAATATATACCCATTTCAATTATTTATTTTTACCAGTGAAACCAATATAACATCTCAACATTCACAAATATACATTTCTGACATTCAAAAACAAAACAAAAACAAATCAGTGACCAATATAGCCACCTTTCTTTGCAAGGACACTCACAAGCCTGCCATCCATGGATTCTGTCAGTGTTTTGATCTGTTCACCATCAACATTGCGTGCAGCAGCAACCACAGCCTCCCAGACACTGTTCAGAGAGCTGTACTGTTTTCCCTCCTTGTAAATCTCACATTTGATGATGGACCACAGGTTCTCAATGGGGTTCAGATCAGGTGAACAAGGAGGCCATGTCATTAGATTTTCTTCTTTTATACCCTTTCTTGCCAGCCACGCTGTGGAGTACTTGGACGCGTGTGATGGAGCATTGTCCTGCATGAAAATCATGTTTTTCTTGAAGGATGCAGACTTCTTCCTGTACCACTGCTTGAAGAAGGTGTCTTCCAGAAACTGGCAGTAGGACTGGGAGTTGAGCTTGACTCCATCCTCAACCCGAAAAGGCCCCACAAGCTCATCTTTGATAATACCAGCCCAAACCAGTACTCCACCTCCACCTTGCTGGCATCTGAGTTGGACTGGAGCTCTCTGCCCTTTACCAATCCAGCCACGGGCCCATCCATCTGGCCCATCAAGACTCACTCTCATTTCATCAGTCCATAAAACCTTAGAAAAATCAGTCTTGAGATATTTCTTGGCCCAGTCTTGACATTTCAGCTTGTGTGTATTGTTCAGTGGTGGTCGTCTTTCAGCCTTTCTTACCTTGGCCATGTCTCTGAGTATTGCACACCTTGTGCTTTTGGGCACTCCAGTGATGTTGCAGCTCTGAAATATGGCCAAACTGGTGGCAAGTGGCATCTTGGCAGCTGCACGCTTGACTTTTCTCAGTTCATGGGCAGTTATTTTGCGCCTTGGTTTTTCCACATGCTTCTTGCGACCCTGTTGACTATTTTGAATGAAACACTTGATTGTTCGATGATCACGCTTCAGAAGCTTTGCAATTTTAAGAGTGCTGCATCCCTCTGCAAGATATCTCACTATTTTTGACTTTTCTGAGCCTGTCAAGTCCTTCTTTTGACCCATTTTGCCAAAGGAAAGGAAGTTGCCTAATAATTATGCACACCTGATATAGGGTGTTGATGTCATTAGACCACACCCCTTCTCATTACAGAGATGCACATCACCTAACATGCTTAATTGGTAGTAGGCTTTCTAGCCTATACAGCTTGGAGTAAGACAACATGCATAAAGAGGATGATGTGGTCAAAATACTCATTTGCCTAATAATTCTGCACTCCCTGTATATATATATATATATATATATATATATATATATATATATATATATATATATATATATATATATAGATGAGTAGAAGGAAGTGCACTCCAAAGGACTAACTTGTAGATCCACTTTATTTGTGAACGTTTTCGAGCCAAACTAGCTCGTTCTCAGGACGAGCTAGTTTGGCTCGAAAACGTTCACAAATAAAGTGGATCTACAAGTAAGTCCTTTGGAGTGCACTTCCTTCTACTCATCTACACATACTGTTTGTTTCACCCAAGGCAGCTGATTGGAACGTTTGGAGTGCACTTTGTCTACAAATATATATATATAATAAATAAAATATTATAATATTAATATACCAGCAGGCATTAGAGAACTGACAAAAATGGCAACGTGTAATGGACTTTTATATGGTGAAGTAAAATGAGATGCACCATGGGACATGGTATCTGTACATCTGATTGGATCAAATATTGTAATTTTGTTATCATGTCTGTGAGACCATACTGACTCAAGTTATGTTTGTGTGATGGACTCTGATTGGCCGTTCCTTACTTAATGTTTCATATCTTAGTAACTTCCATACACATACCTCTGGGGGGTGCTGTTACTATATTTTTCATGTTGACTTATTTGTAACTCATGGGACTGTTATGCGGATATGTGTGACGCAGATTTAATATACGTGATCCGTTAAATATTAATTTTACATTTGATCTCTATTTGATTTTTATTAAATATAATCCAGTCACAATCAGTAAATGTTTTACACATTTCGATGTTTAATATTGATCCGGTTATTTAATATAAATAAATTTTATTGGAAAATAGTAAACATTGTACATAGTAACATAGTAACATAGTAGATAAGGTTGAAAAAAGACTGAAGTCTATCGAGTTCAACCTAAAAAATACATATTGTATGTATTTATTGTTTATTAAAGAAATATTGTGACTTATTGTGAAGTATTGACATTGCTCTATTAAATGTAATTATAATGCACATCAATTGTGTGCTAGTGCGTGGCATTATACTATTATTTTTAAAGATGCGAATCTCGTGTTGCCAGATACGTTTCCCACGCTTTATTTCTGAAATGCGTCATTTGTATTTATAATGGATGGAACTTGGATAATCTTTTTATAAATTTTAAAATCCACGTTTGTTCATTATTAGTAAATAAACCTCGAGCTTGTATTTGTCTGAACTGCTCACATATGTTATTGGGCAACATCTTTATTTTTAAAGGGATATTACGACCAAATATTTTCTTTCTTGATCCGGAGAGAGAATACAGTTGTAAAAATGTTCAATCAACTCAATCTATTTAGATTATTCTTTAGATATCCTATACAGAAGAAATAGCAATCCACATGGTTGAGCTAATCACACAAGGCATCTCTGTGCATCCACCAATCTTCAGCTACTGAGCATATCTAGATATGGTTGTAAAGGAAAGTATATCAAAATAATAAAGGGAATTAGATAATATAAGTACATTTTAATGTTTACATCCTGAAAGAAACGCTTTTGAATTTCCGTCCCTTTAATGAGCTAATATGCCATCTTTAAATTTATCAAAATACATCTGTCTAAACATTGTAAATATGCATTGTTGCCCACCCACAGATAAGTAGATATTTCCCAGTAATGCTTTGCTGATCATAAACCTATGCATCTCCATTTCTCAAACTTAGGATAACATGAGAATAAAGCATATTTGTATTACCTTCTGTATTGTTTGCCCCACTGTGAATGAAATATCTTCCAATGGCTGTATTTATATAACTTTACCTTAAAGGCACATTAAGCTATATGTTCTTTCCTGATTTAGATGGATAATACAATGTTAAAACAACGTCAAATTTTGTTCTATTATCTCATTAGCTTTTATCTCTTGATATTCTTTCCTGAAAATCATATCTAGATAGGCTCTGTTGCTGCTGATTGTTGGTTGCACATAGATGCCTTGTGTCATTGTCTAACCCATGTGCATTGCTATTTCTTTAACAAAGGATATCTAAAGACTGAATCGAATTAGATAATAGTAATAAATTTAAATGTTGTTTTAAAAGATTTGTATTATCTCTCTGAATCATTAAATTACATTTTGGTTTTAATGTCCCTTTAAGGACAAAACCATTAGGAATATATGGAGTTAACATTGTAGAAATAAACTAAACTAAAAGGAAATGGAAATACCTATAGATATGTGATATCTATCCAACAGGTAAAGAGTATAATTGCGAGAAATTATCTTTGGATATATCTATTTTTAACTGACCCTTCAAATAACTCCACTAGAGCTAAAAAGTAATCAATATGGTATACAATAACTAGCTTGGTATAAATGTGAAATTATCTTAAGTTTTTTTAAAGATAATTTCTAACATATTACCTTAAAAATAATTAAGGCCGAATAACCTATATTTAGTGTAAGAATGTTTTTCGATACCTAAGAAAGATTATAGAGATTAGAATGTAAATCTAACATTAAACTACACTGTCACTTTAATGTAAGTTAAACACTTTCATTTCTTAAAAGTGAAATGAACAAAGTTGTTCTGTATAATTTATACTACATATCCTCGTCATAAACATTTTATGATTTTAACATCTATAAATCACACAATAAAAGCATAGATGGATGTATTTAACTCCAACTTAGATTTTGTAAGATACTTGACTTTAACATTATCTGAATAAGCTGTGTTGATATTTTTCATTCAATACATTAAACAAAATTAGTATATTTGATATCAGGCATGTGCTTGTAAAATAGATGACTTCTTCTTATCTTACTGTGATAAAGATATGTCTCAAAGAATATGTTTTTTAAAAAAAAAAGTATAAAAAGGAGTAGAGCCACTGTTTAGATAAATAAAATGTCTTTTATTGAACCAAGTTAAAAATTCAGAGAACAGCAGGAAACATCCCAACAGAAAGTAGGTGTAGCACAAATGCTGACATGTTTCAGCCCTCAGGCTGTAATCATAGCATGCAGTGCTATCAAGAGATGTGTCTTAAAACAGGTAACATGATACCTGATTGGATCCAATTAAAAATGGGAGTAACACCTACAAATCTTAACAAAATTTAATTTAACCCATGAATGCCTGATGCCAAAGCTAAACATTTTTCAACAAAGGATAGAATAGAGAATTCTATTCTACACGGAGGCATCGGTCCTCACTACAAAGACAGCATCCCTCACATTGAAGCTGAACTCTTTAATATCAGAAAGGAAGGATCATGAGACAGGTACCTGTAGTATCAAACTTAATTGCAAGAGCACTACCTTCCAAAAGAACTGTGCCAAAAGCAAAGAAACACGGACATTATCAATGTTTAGAGTAAACATTGTACTTGTGTGGAAACATTTGCGCTGATTTAGCGCTACCAAATCCCGTATTAATAGGAAACAAGATTGCATTGCTCTATACCGTTGAACAAGAAAATATGTTCTTAGCATTCTAAGCAGAACTCTTTATTATTATAGATGTGTTAGACGGAAACTGTGATATATTAGTTTAGCTGTTTCTTACATTATGTGACAAGTTAGTCAGAGTAGTTGCTTTTTTAGATTACTTACATTGTATATTAGTGATTGGCCAATCATATTTTTTACACTTTGAATTCTTGTATAAGGTACAATTTTTAAATTCTCTTTTATACGATCATTATTGCTATTTTTTTTACATATGTATAGTGATATCTTTTGGATCTCTTTTAACATTTGTTGAAGAATAAAATTCTTTATATTTTTCTATATATTGTGCTCTCTTTTGTGGGTATATCTGCCTGAATTGGCGCTTTCTGATTTAATATAACGTTTCTTGTATGTCTTTTGTCCTGGGGATTTAGGAGAAATATCCCTTTAAATCTTAAAGCATTTATATCCCTTTTTTGCGCAGTCTGTATAACCCATTTGTGAAGGGAGGAGTTCCTGTGTGGGGGTGGAGACTAATGGCAGCATGTCTCATGTCGGCGTTCAGGTTGACTGCTAACAACACATCCCACTCTTATTGCTCCATAGCCCCAGATCTATGTGGTGCAGAAGGGCCGTGGCAAGTGTGATTTTGCTGGAGAAGGAACTCGTAAAGGCCAACTTGGTCTGCGGTTTTTACCGCATTTCTATCTCAACACTGATCCAGTTCATACCCCCAGAAACAACTTGAATGAGAGAGGAAAAAGTCCATGCTCTACCCTGGTTGTAGAATTGATGGATGGTATTATCCCTACCTAGATAAGCTGAGTCTAATCTAGGGTTCAAGAGTAAAGTCGGGGGCCCTGCAACAACACAAATCTTACCGGAGTAGCAGAGAGTGTGACGCCGGGACATTGAGCATCGCCTCCTGGATCGAGAGAGTGCGGTGGCTAGGAGGACGGCGGAGGGATCCGCTTGCAGCGCCTGGGAGTAAAGTGCCGGAAACATGTGCGATTTCCGTCCATTGGATTGAGGACCGGCCATCAGAGACAACGCTCAGTAGTCAAGCAGCAATCCATGGCATTGTAGCAGATGGCGTCTTCACAGCTGAAGGTCGGCCCGTTGTAAGGAAGACATCCTGGTTTTGTCTTTCAGAGCCCGCAACTATAATGGACTGTGCTGATCTTACATAAAATTGTATCTCTTTTTAATTATGAAAGAAAAAAGCTGACTCTGCTAATGCTAATATATAGCTTGCTATATGGGAAAGATCTCTAGCAAACGCTCAGCCTAATCTGGTGATTACTAAAGGCCAAATATTATTTTTTTGCCTGACATTGGAACTTAGTGGAAAAAAGAAAAGAACTGAACTAATGACATTATTATAACAATCTTTGCTTACTGGTATATCGTCATATTAATATCAGTACAAAAAAAAAAAAAAGCTTTGATAGTACACTATAATCTTTTTTCCTACAAGATTTAAACTTGGTTGCGGGACTTAAACTGCCCTTGATAAAATCCTATGTGTGGGCCATATCGTACAATTGTAAATGCATAGCCATTTGTGTAAGCTGTATAAACCCTTAGGAAATGCATTGCTAACTTTGTTTATTTAAAGGTACGAGGTATCGCGTATAAGTTTCTTATACTGCTTAAAGATTGTTAAAAATTGCCAATACACTTGTTATAATGTTGGCATAAGGGTATCTTAGCTACACTCAGGTTATATATGATTTCAGTTACACAGGTTATAGACAGGTTATAACCAGCAATTTAACTCACAGTCTATAAGAACAGTTATAAGGTAAAAGTATACAACTCTGAGACTTGTATATATATTTAAAAGGGGCAGGTATTTAGTTATTAGTGTTTCATTATCAGATGATGCCGTTTGGCTATTTTTCCTTCTTTTTTCTTTTTCTGCTTTTTTGCTAATTATTTATACACAAGGTACAGGTCAGTGGAAATTAGCAAAGTAAATTGGTTTTGTTAGATCATTTTGCCTAATTTTTGTAACACTAAGTTAAGTAATCACACACGCTTTTAACCCTTCCATCACACACACACACAAAAAAAAAAAAGCACTATTCACTGGGACAATTTCCCTGAGCTAGGCAGTAAGATTCTTTACTGGATTTATTCACGTCACAATGTGTATAGACACTCTCCAGTAGTGTCCCTTCAGTTTCCTTTTCACTAATAATTGTATTTTTCACTTTTTGATTGTTTTTCATCACTTTTTTTCACACTATCAATGGAAAAATTTATCACACAGGCAAAAACGAATTCTCCAAAAATGCCAGCCAAATCCAAAGATAAAAAAGCCAAGACGGCTGATAATAGTGTAGAAAATATACCTGAAATTACTTCTTTAACTATTGACACTCAGGCCCTTATTAGTCAGCTAGCGGCTATTTTTTCACCACAATTCGACTCTATAAAAACAGAGTTAGGAGTTATCTCAGCCGATATAGGGACACTTTCAACAGAAATAAAACAATTTGCAGTAAGACTTTCCGAAGCTGAAGATAGGATCTCATCACTAGAAGATCAGGCAAACATGCAACACACATCTATACATAAACAAGAGGCTAAGTTAAAAAGTATGCAATTGCGCCTGGAGGATCTTGAAGATCGCTCCAGTCGCAATAACATTAGAATTATTGGTCTACCGGAATCTCCGGAGTTTGAGGATCTTTTGACCTTTTCTTCTACTACTCTGCCACAGGCGCTGGATATGCCTACACATTTGGTACCCTTGGTAATTGAGAGAGCGCACAGAGTAGGCTCCAGGAAGCCTGTCATTAATGGGGCCACCAGACCTAGGATGGCCATCCTCAAGCTCCTGAAATTTCAGGACAAGATTGAGATCCTTAATCTCTATAAAAAAAAAGAGCCTTTGATATTTGCTAACAACAAAATATTGTTGTTCCAGGATTTCTCTGGTGAGACCTCAGCTAGGAGAAAAGTTATGGCTCCGTATTGTATGCAACTAATAAATAAAGGCATTAATGCTTGGCTGAGCTATCCGGCCAGAATTATAATGAAAGATAATGGTAACAGGCAGGCATTCAATGAAACAACTGAGGTAATTGAATTTTTAAAGAAACTGGGATAATGATGAAATGTTAATACTTGATGTTTAGTATTCTGAGAGTATTGTTAAAGATAAGAAATCCAAGTTTTTTTCTGGATCAGTTTTTATTTTCCTTTTTCCTTTTTTTCCCCTTTTTTTTTTTTTTTTTTTTTTTAATTTTCTCTTCCTCCCTCTCCCCTCCTTTTTCCCTTTCCCTTTCTTTCCCCAGGGATACATTGGTGATTATTAATATAAGTAAAAAATGATAGCGGAAATTAGGATGTTTTCCTGGAATGTGGGGGGTATTAGTTCACCAGTGAAACGTAAATTGATTGTTAGAACTTTAGCTGGGCTTCAGCCTGATTTGGTGTGTCTCCAAGAAACACACCTTAATGAGATAGAAGCAGTAAAACTTAAGACCAAATGGGTCGGGGAGGTAATCTCCACTAACGGTCCTAATAAAAAGTGCGGAGTAGCAATACTACTGAACAAACAATTAGACTATAAGATTATAAAAATAGAGGCCGATCTCGAAGCCAGATTTATCTTACTTCAAATAATGGTTAAAAACATAAAATTCATAATCTGCAACATTTATGCTCCCAATAAACTTTCATCAGTTTTCTGGGAAAAAATCCAAAACAAGGTATTTCCGTTTATAGGGAATAAGTTAATTTTATGTGGAGATTTTAATATGACATTAGACCCATCAATAGACAGGTTTTCACGTAAAAATATACGGCTAGATTTGGAGTTTTGTCGGTAACGACCCGAAAAACTAACGCCGGCTTTTTTCTGGCCGCACCATAAAAATAACTCTGGTATTGAGAGACCACATAAAGGCTGCGTTAGGCTCCAAAAAAGGAGCGTAGAGCATTTTTAACGCAGCTTCAACTCTCGATACCAGAGTTGCTTACGGACGCGGCCAGCCTCAAAAACGTGCTCGTGCATGATTCCCCCATAGGAAACAATGGGGCTGTTTGAGCTGAAAAAAAATCAAACACCTGCAAAAAAGCCGCGTTCAGCTCCTAACGCAGCCCCATTGTTTGCTATGCGGTAACCCTTCCTACGTCTGCACTTAACACTCTAACATGTACCCAGAGTCTAAACACCCCTAACCTTACACTCATTAACCCCCAATCTGCCGCCCCCGCTATTGCTGACCCCTGCATATTATTATTAACCCCTAATCTGCCGCTCCGTAAACCGCTGCTACTTACATTATCCTTATGTACCCCTAATCTGCTGCCCTAACATCGCCGAACCCTATATTATATTTATTAACCCCTAATCTGCCCCCCACAACGTCGCCTCCACCTGCCTACACTTATTAACCCCTAATCTGCCGACCTGACCTGAGCGCTACTATAATAAAGTTATTAACCCCTAATCCGCCTCACTAACCCTATCATAAATAGTATTAACCCCTAATCTGCCCTCCCTAACATCGCCGACACCTAACTTCAAACATTATCCCCTAATCTGCTGACTGGAGCTCACCGCTATTCTAATAAATGTATTAACCCCTAAAGCTAAGTCTAACCCTAACACCCCCCTAAGTTAAATATAATTTAAATCTAACAAAATTAATTAACTCTTATTAAATAAATTATTCCTATTTAAAGCTAAATACTTACCTGTAAAATAAATCATAATATAGCTACAATATAAATTATAATTATATTATAGCTATTTTAGGATTTATATTTATTTTACAGGTAACTTTGTATTTATTTTAACCAGGTACAATAGCTATTAAATAGTTAAGAACTATTTAATAGCTAAAATAGTTAAAATAATTACAAATTTACCTGTAAAAGAAATCCTAACCTAAGTTACAATTAAACCTAACACTAGACTATCAATAAATTAATTAAATAAACTACCTACAATTACCTACAATTAACCTAACACTAGACTATCAATAAATTAATTAAATACAATTGCTACAAATAAATACAATTAAATAAACTAGCTAAAGTACAAAAAATAAAAAAGAACTAAGTTACAAAAAATAAAAAAATATTTACAAACATAAGAAAAATATTACAACAATTTTAAACTAATTACACCTACTCTAAGCCCCCTAATAAAATAACAAAGCCCCCCAAAATAAAAAAATGCCCTACCCTATTCTAAATTACTAAAGTTCAAAGCTCTTTTACCTTACCAGCCCTGAACAGGGCCCTTTGCGGGGCATGCCCCAAGAAATACAGCTCTTTTGCCTGTAAAAAAAAAAATACAATACCCAAGCCCCCCAACATTACAACCCACCACCCACATACCCCTAATCTAACCCAAACCCCCTTAAATAAACCTAACACTAAGCCCCTGAAGATCATCCTACCTTGTCTTCACCTCACCGGGTATCACACCGATCCGTCCAGAAGAGCTCCTCCGATGTCCTGATCCAAGCCCAAGCGGGGGGCTGAAGAGGTCCATGATCCGGCTGAAGTCTTCATCCAAGCGGGGCAGAAGAGGTCTTCCATCCGATTGAAGTCTTCATCCAAGCGGCATCCATCCGGAGCGAAGCGGCAGCATCCTGAAGACCTCCACCGCGGAACATCCATCCTGGCCGACGACTGAACGACGAATGACGGTTCCTTTAAATGATGTCATCCAAGATGGCGTCCCTCGAATTCCGATTGGCTGATAGGATTCTATCAGCCAATCGGAATTAAGGTAGGAATATTCTGATTGGCTGATGGAATCAGCCAATCAGAATCAAGTTCAATCCGATTGGCTGATCCAATCAGCCAATCAGATTGAGCTTGCATTCTATTGGCTGATCGGAACAGGTAGTTTATTTAATTAATTTATTGATAGTCTAGTGTTAGGTTTAATTGTAACTTAGGTTAGGATTTCTTTTACAGGTAAATTTGTAATTATTTTAACTATTTTAGCTATTAAATAGTTCTTAACTATTTAATAGCTATTGTACCTGGTTAAAATAAATACAAAGTTACCTGTAAAATAAATATAAATCCTAAAATAGCTATAATATAATTATAATTTATATTGGAGCTATATTAGGATTTATTTTACAGGTAAGTATTTAGCTTTAAATAGGAATAATTTATTTAATAAGAGTTAATTAATTTCGTTAGATTTAAATTATATTTAACTTAGGGGGGTATTAGTGTTAGGGTTAGACTTAGCTTTAGGGGTTAATACATTTATTAGAATAGCGGTGAGCTCCGGTCGGCAGATTAGGGGTTAATAATTGAAGTTAGGTGTCGGCGATGTTAGGGAGGGCAGATTAGGGGTTAATACTATTTATTATAGGGTTAGTGAGGCGGATTAGGGGTTAATAACTTTATTATAGTAGCGCTCAGGTCCGGTCAGCAGATTAGGGGTTAATAAGTGTAGGCAGGTGGAAGCGACGTTGAGGGGGGCAGATTAGGGGTTAATAAATATAATATAGGGGTCGGCGGTGTTAGGGGCAGCAGATTAGGGGTACATAAGGATAACGTAGGTGGCGGCGCTTTGCGGTCGGCAGATTAGGGGTTAATAAGTGTAGGTAGGTGGAGGCGACGTTGTGGGGGGCAGGTTAGGGGTTAATAAATATAATACAGGGGTCTGCGGTGTTAGGGGCAGCAGATTAGGGGTACATAAGGATAACGTAGGTGGCGGTCGGCAGATTAGGGGTTAAAAAAATTATTCGAGTGTCGGCGATGTGGGGGGACCTCGGTTTAGGGGTACATAGGTAGTTTATGGGTGTTAGTGTACTTTAGAGTACAGTAGTTAAGAGCTTTATAAACCTGCGTTAGCCCAGAAAGCTCTTAACTACTGACTTTTTTCCTGCGGCTGGAGTTTTGTCGTTAGATGTCTAACGCTCACTTCAGAAACGACTCTAAATACCAGAGTTAGAAAGATCCCATTGAAAAGATAGGATACGCAATTGACGTAAGGGGATCTGCGGTATGGAAAAGTCGCGGATGAAAAGTGAGCGTTAGACCCTATTTTGAGTGACTCCAAATACCAGCGGTAGCCTAAAACCAGCGTTAGGAGCCTCTAACGCTGGTTTTCACGGCTAACGCCAAACTCCAAATCTAGGTCATAGTTAGTAATAGACAAAGTGCTAAATATTTTCAGAGATTCCGCTATAAATTAAAATTAACAGATATCTGGCGAATTCAAAACCCTGACATTTCAGTATACACATGTGAATCTAAAGCTCACAAGACATTTTCTAGGATTGACTTATTTTTGGTCTCTGAGTCGTTATCTATCTGGCAATCAAGGGCTGAGATAAGGGAGATTCTGATATGGGACCATGCAATAATTTCATTAATATTCCCATCATTGAAAAAAGATAAGGTTAAAAAATTGTTTTCCTCGTTTTTTATGTTCTGAACCTAGGTTTCGGTTGTGGTTACAATCAAAATGGCAGGAGTACGGTTCCAATAATATTGAATATAGAAATAAAGTTGAAACTTTTTGGGAGGCCTCTAAGACGGTTCTAAGAGGCGAGATTATGGCTTATTTAAATGTTCGAGGGAAGAAGATGAAATCTCGGGAGGTTACTTTGGCAAAGAGAGTGAAGAATGCTTACATATTAGTACAGAATGTTCCCTCGCAGAATAATTGGGATGACTATATTGCTATTAGAAAAGAGCGAGATCTATTTCTAAAACAGCAATCCCAAACAGAGGAAATTAGAATAAATCGGCATTATAAAGGGTTTCATGGCTGCTCGGCCAAACATTTGGCTAATCTCACTAAAAATAGGAAGAAAAAAAATCTTATACCGGTCATCAAAGATAATAAGACCAGACATATGGAAACTTCGGAAATTTGTAAGGTTTTTGCCTCTTATTATCAATATATATATTCTTCAGTTAAGACTAACCCTTATAACCAAGAAGTATTTTGGTCTAAAGTGGTGACGCCTAAGATTCAAATTGAAGATTTGACAATGCTTAATGATCTTATAACTAGTGTAGAAATTAGTAAGGCCATTGATAAATTGAAACTTAATAAAGCCCCTGGCCCAGATGGATTCCCTGCGGAATTCTATAAATGTCTTAAGGAAGATTTATTACCGGTATTAGAGAATTTATTCAATGATTATTATACAGTAGATAAACCAATTTCATCCTACTTTTCAATGGCCAACATCTCTCTTATATTGAAAAAGGGGAAAGATGCGGAGGATCCTGGCTCTTATAGGCCAATATCGGTTTTAAATTCAGATTATAAGATTTTAGCCTCTATCTTAGCCGACAGATTATCATCTTGTCTGCAGAAACTTATTCATTCTGATCAGACGGGGTTTATGATTAACAGAAATGCCTCTAAGAATATACGGAAATTAACTACATTGTTAGATTTTACATGAAATGAGGAACAAAAAACTAGTTCAAATAGGGGAAGTGATATGTCCGTCCTTACATTAGACGCAGTCAAAGAGTTTGACTCCATAGTATGGGAGCATCTTTTTATTTCACTCAGGAAATTTGGGATCAACGGGAATTTTTTGCAATTTATTCATAGAATTTACTCGAAGCCTATATCATATGTATTAGTAAATGGGATGGTCTCACCTAAAATAATACTTCAGCGGGGTACCCGGCAAGAGTGCCCATTGTCCCCCTTGCTATTTAATACAGCACTAGAGCCACTTGCGATACGATTGAGAAACAGTCTAACAGGGATTGCAATAGGGTCACTTCGTCTAAATACGCTGTTATATGCGGATGACGTTCTGGTATTCCTAGAAAATACACAGCAATCTATTCCAATTTTGATGCAGTTATTAGAAGAATTCAGCTCATTTTCAGGCTATAAAGTGAATACGGAAAAAAGTGAGTTGATGTTTATAGGGAAAGTAGCATCGAGGTGCCCCAACAATCCATTTAAAGAGGTAGATTCTGTTAAATATTTGGGTCTTGTACTACATAAGAATCCGAAACATTGGTACATAGATAATTATGTTCCTTTATTTTAAAAAATTAAATTAGATTTGCAACTATGGACCTCCTTTCCTATATTGTTAACCGCGAGAGTGAACTTGGTTAAAACCATTATTTTTCCACGCCTTCTTTATCCAATTCAAAATTTACCTTTATTTATATCTAACCAGGATCGAAAAAATTTGTACTGATATTTCTCTAAATTTATTTGGCAAAATAAAAAACCATGTATTGCATTATCCCGGTTAATGCAGAAATCATGGGCTGGTGGTTTATCACTTCCAGATATCAGTTTATATAATATTGCAGCGTTGATAAAAATCGCAATTGATTGGCTGGCAAGAACAGATATATTCTCTTCTTTTGCACAGGAGTCTCTCCTGATACATCCCTTCGCACTATCAGCTATATTACATTGTAAGCCGCGACAATTACCTTCTAATGTTTCTGCACTTATAACATTCAAGAATATAGTTCTTGCGTGGCATACATTTTGCAAATTATTAGAAATAGATTTTTCCTTTTCAGAATTTCTTCCTATTCAGGGTAACTTGTTATTTTCTCTTTTAAGTTCTGGGCCGAGAAGGGTTTAAGTCGGATATGTCAATTAATAGGCTCAGATGATTTAGTTCTAGCGGGAGAAACTTTGTTTTCACTTTATCAGTTACCCAGATCAGATTTATTTGCATTTTTTCAGATACAACATTTTATCGCAGCACAGGACTGGAAGTTTCCCATATCTATTGCATGGTCTGATGTCAGGGTCTTATTACAAAGATTTGTGGCGGGTGTTACCTCAATTTCATTAATATATGATATTATGCTCTCGAAGCAAACGCAAGGTGTTCTAAATAAGATTTGTGGGTTTTGGAGCATGTTAATTCCGGACATAGATCAGGACAGAGTAGCACAGAGTTTCAAGACCCTGGATAAGTGCAAAGTCCCCTCAATGTGGAAGGAATCACATATGAAACTTATAAATAATTTCTATTTATATCCAGCCAAACATGCCAGGTTTTACCCATCTAGATCAGCTTGCTGTCCAAGATGTGCGTATATGGAAGCGGATCTATTTCATATGTTTTGGGCATGCCCTGGGATAAATCAGCTCTGGTTGAAACTTATATATTGGTTTAATAGTATTCATGGGGTATCTATCTCTCTCACGTTTCAGGATATTATCCTATAGATTGAGATTTCGAGTAATCAAGATAGGTATTGGGTACGTTCATTGAATACCTTAATATTAGCTGTAAGACAGTGTATCCTAAAAAATGGAAAGCAAAAAAAGGGCCTGTATTCTCTGAGGTTCTACATGTTATTCAAGATCAAATTATTTTTGAAGCATACCATCTACAGGATGCTTCAGAAACTAGAATTAAGAAATTTTTACTTGGTTGGTATGCTATTATTAATTCTTATCTTATACCTATACAAAAACAGATTTTATCACCTTTTTTGTCCTCAGTTAGTTTTGCAGAGATGGTTGTATTAGACCTGTTTCCACATTCATGGATAACAAATGCTGCTGAAATTCAGTATTAACTGTATCAGGGATTAGGGGAAGGAGGGGAGGGGTTTTTTTTTGTTTGTTTTTTTTTCCTCCTTTTCTTCTTTTTTTTATTATTTTTTCTGTGTCTCCTCACTGCAATTTGCTGCGAGGAGCCAGTTACAAAAAGGCCGAGAAATTATTGTCATATGTTGGGTTGTGATGTCTGTTAAATTATTTTTGACTTTATGCTTATATGTGACAACAAAAGTGATTTTTGTTAATTGTATTTATCGGCTATGAATAAAGATATATTAAAAAAAAAAAAAAAAAAAATTGTGAAGGGCAACATTGAAACCCATGGTCGTTCCTTGGAGCTGGAGTTGTCATATGTGTCCTCATATATCTACGGGCAAAACTTTTTCCAGTAGTCATACAGGTCAAATATTTGAAGTTGATTTTTATGCAAACTGCGGTGCCACATCTGTAATTTATCTCCTCATTTGTAACCTTTGTAAGTATCAATATACTGGTCAAACGTCCAGAGTTATTCATAAGAGATTCAGTGAGCATATGAGGGATGTCAAGAATTTTAATAAAGACTCTGCGGTGGCCAATCATTTTAATGGCTATCATTTTACTAATGTTGCAGATATGACTACTAAAATTATTGACATAGCTAAAATCCCCATTAGAGAAAAAGGAATTATATTATTCTGGATGTTAAAGCTCAAAACCAGATCACCTTTGGGTATGAATCGTGAATGTGATATCAATTGTTTTATTGACAAATAATACAGTCTGTTTTTCCCTTTTATACATATTTGTATTATCTTTTCTTCTGTTTTTTATTGCACATTATTTTGTATTTAGATTATTGTACTATTAGGATTTGGTTGTTTTAATTTAATTTATTTTTTGCTTACCTTTTTTGCATATACTATGGGGTTTCTGTGTATCTTGATTGGGTCAAATAAAATAGGCTCTTTTTTTCTAAGCCAATCATTTTTCAGTATCCCCTATAAATTGTCTCTGCTTTAGGTAACCAATAAGTCTATGAATAAGTGCCTCTAGGGGGCATGAAATGCATCAGGCGATCATGTTTGTTTGTCTGCCTGCCTCCTCTGGCTTTACCTATGTGCTTACAGCGTTGTTGAAGCTGTATTTTTACTATTTTTTTAATAAATTGGATTTTTTTTATGATATCTCTTGAGTACCTGCATCTTCTATTCTTCTGCATTCTGGCTTTTGTGGCTTGATTCCGCCACGCTACGGTACTTCGTTTCCTCTGGACAATAAAGGCTGACCTTTATACGGATTTACTTCCGCTTTAACCATGCTGTGATTCAGATGCTGCTTGGGCCGACGCCAACTAACTGTCCTTTTCAGTTTTCAAATATGGTGGGGTTGTCTTCTTGTTTTGGTGTTGCAGATCACCTTAACTCATTATTTATCTGGCTGCTATTTTATATCTAGTGTTGTGACGCCACTATGTTTTTATGTAATGATATATTTTGATATGTTTTATGATCTTTTGTAAAATCATTTTGTCATGAATTTAGGGTTGTGGGATATTGTGGGATTATTTCTAATTAATTCATTTATATACAAAAAAGTGCTTGATCGCCTTTCTTTTTGCGGGACAACAATTTTTTGTCTCCAGTCTCTCTCTGTTAATTTGTTGAATATATGATAATGAGGTTCTGCACTGATTAAAATTGAATTAATAGATTTTTGAGTATAATTACAAAATCTTCCTTAATGTATGTGATACTTTCATTATTTATTTTCTTCCCTATTCCAGTAAAAATTGTTATTTTTCTAAATTCCACTGAGTTTCTATTAAGTAATGGGATTTGGGACCACAATGTTTTAACTTAGCTTTCCCCTCATCTATCCTTCCTGCTGAGGACAATTAGGGACAGATATAAAACAGGCAATAAAATAGACTGTTCATACAAGACTGTGTGGAACATAGGATTATCCAAAAGGGTTTCCGTACAGACTTGTTTGCACAAACAGGGATAAATAGAAAACTAGATTAAAGGGACATTAAACTGCTGAGTACAACTACAGTATCAGGGTTGCTATTGTTTTTCTTCCTGTGCCCTTACATTTATTAGTTTGTGAAGCTCTGCATCTTCACAATGGGCGCCGCTATCTTGAAGCTTATATTTGTTATTTAAATTTAAAACTGTACAAAAAACTGCAAAAATGTAACACTTCTGCTCTCTATTATGTGAGCTAAAGTGAAGTGAAAGATACAACTGTCCAAAAGCCAGATCTGTAAAAGTGCACTGCTTCTATCCTATGATGCAGCAATACACAAGCTACAAGATGGCGGCACCCAGTATAAAATGCACAGCTTTACCAGCTGGATTCTATAATGAGTTAAAATAATAGAACGGTTTTAAAGAGAGCTGCAGGTACAGGAGGGAAAACAGTAGCAATGTGGGTAGTAACCGTGCTACTATAGTTGTACCCAGGTGTTTAATGTTCCTTTAAACATTGGCGGTGCTCTGTAGAAATTAACTAAAGTACTTTTTAGGAACTAAAGATTTACACTTAAATTTCAATATTTAATATCTAAAACAATTGTAACAATACATCTACATATTTAGTCTAAGGCAAATGTATATGTCTATTTTTGTTTTTCGTGCCACACATTGTAATAGGGATAGTTACCCCTTTTGTATTTTTCCCCGTGAGAGCTATTATATATTGATTCTTTTCTTTTTTTGCTGGGCCCTGGACTCACCAGTATTTTTTTATTGTTTTCCTTTTTAAATGTTTTTACCTATGTTTTTAACTTTTTATTAATAAAGGTTATGTTTTATGTTTTATGAGAATAATTATATGTTATATTTTGTAAAAAAAAAAAATTCTACCTCTGAGTGCTTCGGGGATATTTCTTTTCTGTCTCTCATAATGTTTTGTATTACATTTCCTTGCATCCAGCACCGCCCTGTTGGGCAGTTTCTCTTTTGTCCACTAGGGTTACTTATTTGAATTTCCACCAGTCTCTCTTTTGTTATTTAAAATGTATATGTCTATCAGTATAGAAACAGGAGGTACAACATTATCAGTATATCAGTATAACATTATCAGTATATCAGTATAACATTATCAGTATATCAGTATAACATTATCAGTATACAACATTATTAGTATATCACTTCCTATTACTGCTTTACTGTTTCAGTGCTTAATATTCTGATATCTTCTGTTGTCTCGAGTGCCATTGCTATCCCAGTGCACCTGTGATGTCATGTTCTGTTTGTGACCTCATGCTCTGTGATATCAGTGTGGTTGATATATACCATGCTGTGTTGTACACAGTGTCTCTTACAGACAAGAGAAACATCACAGGCAAGGGAAGTGGACTTTGGCAGAGGTATGAAAATTCAGATAGCCACTTTCTAATATAAGGGTAGATTTTATTTTATGTTTTCTTATTAACATCTATGAGTATTAGGTAATCTCTTTAAAATATGTTTTTCAGCCTGAGTAAAATGTTACCAACAATCAGTAATTTTACATTTGTATCATGTGTATTTTACTGGACATTCATTCTGCTGTTCAACAGATCTCCCTCATCATAATAAATCTATAACTTCTGCTAGACTTTCTATATGTCAACAACTGTATAATTCCCTTATTGCCTCACATAATTATATAATGGGGAGTCTATTTAAGTCCATTATACAAGTTATTTGAAGTACTTGGTAAGGGTTTTTGGAAGAGTTAAAAATTCATTGTAATCCAATGGTTTTGTCACCATTTGTTTCCCCATGTGCTATATTTAGCCCCTTGCCAATGGTACTGCAGTCAATTAGAACATTCTTTTCAAACAGGTTTTTGCATTATTGTTTGATTTCCAGTGTAATAGCTTTAACTGCTTTAAACTGCATTTGGATCTTCTGTATGGCATATCAAGACAGTTTGCACAATTTTTTTCATAACATTTATGCTTCTTCCTGTGCGTATTTTATATGCTGATAAGAAGGGGCATTTCCTGAATTAATTAAAAGTTACAAATGTAGTTTAAAATCACATTTATTATTGGAATTAAATGGAACCTAAAAATATTTTTCATGATTCAGATAGAGCATATAACTTAAAACAACTTTACAATTGACTTTTATTATCTAACTTATTTTGTTCTTTTGGTATCTATTGTTGAAAAGCATACCTGTTTAACTCAGTAGCAGCAATACAATACTTTGAGTTATCTAGTGTTTGCTGACTGCACATATATGCCTTTTGTCATTGTCTCATCCCATGTTTTCAGAAAGCTCTCAGTAGTGAATTGCTGTTCCTTCAACAAAGGATACCAAGAGAATGAAGCAAATGTAATAATTGAAGTAATTTGGAAAGTTGTTTAAAATTGTATGCTCTATCTTAATTCTGAAAGAAAAAATGCTGGGTTTCATGTAATTTTACGTTTCGGAAATTTATATATCTCTTTGGTTTACTGGTTAGGCAAAACATAGTTACTTATCTTTTAAGTGTTAAATATAAGAAGAAACCTATATTCTCAGTCGCTAGTTAACTTGTGAGTATGTTTGTTCCAGAACAGTATAGAGTAAGATTTAATCTGCACAATAGTGTACATGAGAAAGTCCCTTGTTATGTACATAGCACATCTGCGCACTAATGTAAAGTTAAAGGGTCTGATTCTCTATAGGAGAGACACATACATAACAGTGTAATACTCTTTATAATAAGCACATTAACTATGTATTGAAATTATGTAAAACTAAGTATAAAGATCATAATGTAAGTACACATTACAAATTGTATTAATAGTATGCATTGTAAGTAAGTCGGAAAAAAGTAAATTTAACCCCTTAAGGACCAGCGACGTACCCTGTATGTCGCTGGCCTTTTTTTGGGACTTGATTGTTTTATAGCGCGGTCTTTCCACCAGCATTGAGACTGCTCTATTCCACAAAGCCTGCTCTAGGGAGGGCATTAATAGCGTGTTCTTGCTAGACTTGTGCTATTATGTCCTGAAAAACCCCTTAACGACCAGTGACATACAGGATACATTGTGGTCATTAAGGGGTTAAATTATGTATAACAATTCTTATTACACAGTACAAAATCATACTTGATATACAATATAATTTCAAAACACATTGTTAAAATTAGACCACAAAAGCACAACACATCCTTTATCTTTTAATGTACAATGAGTCACACAACCTAGTAGAGTTTTTAAACAGGGGCGTCCCTCAGAGCTTGTCTAAAATGCTCTCAGGTCTCATCATATTTTCTCAGCATTTTACCCATGTAGGTCTGATAGGTTTATCACAGCAAATATAAGCTTGCAAGTTTGTCTCAAAATACACAATATTATCAGGTATTTGTAGAGCGCCAACAGATTCCGCAGAGCTAATATACGTATTACACTCATAGAGCTACATTACATTCCTAAGAGCTACTTTACATTCTTTGGGAGGTGACTTACAACTCACTGGTTCAGCCCCTTTTTTACAGAATTGAGTGAGGTCTGTGCATGCGAGAGCCAGAGTGAAATTTCATTCCATGCCAGTACAATTTAGAACATTGGACCCTAAGTGTTGTATTAATAATACAAAGCTGGTCCACCTGCAATCCTAATTTTTTAAAATACATATTCTCTCTGATCACCTATCTCATGTTTTTACACAGATGTCTTCAGAGCTTCTAACATCCTTCCGCAAGTTTGCCATATATGGAAACCCCGGTGCATCTGGAAATGACATGAATGGCAAGAACTTTACCAAATTGTGCAAGGAGTGCAAGATCTTACAGGGCAAGTGCACCAACGCTGACGTGGATATTGTCTTCAGCAAAGTCAAGTGAGTTTATCATAGTACCATGACTTGTGATATACGTCCACACTATCTTATAAATATCACTCATTAAGATAACAATGAGGATTGTTTTTTATAGAAATGATGTGCTCTTTTAAAGACTCAAAAAGATATGCTTCACAACAAAGGGCCATATTACAAATGGTGCAATATTCTTTTTTTCCGCTTGTGCGCTAACTGCACTCAAAGTAAACTTTTAACACGGCCGGGTTAACACAAGTATCACAAGTTTAAAGTAAGCGAAACTCGATGAAAGCTAACTTCAGGACTTCAATATCGCGACTGCGCTAACTTCTCTCATAGATTTCAATGGAGCGTGCTTTTCAGAAAACAATTTTTGCTTGCACGCTAAACTGACAAAAAGTAGGCCAACTGCGCTACCCGAAGGTAGTGATGCATATTTTGCATTCCAGTTTTTTCACATAGAAGATGTTCTCTTTACTGTATGTTAAAATATATATTTCTCTACATATATGATGATTTTTTTTAAATATATACCTACATATTTATATGAATATATACATATATATATATATATATATATATATATATACACTGTATATATATATATATATATATATATACACACACAGATATATATATATAGATATATATAGAAATGTCTATTTAGAAATACTAAGAACATTTTCTTCTAAGTGAAGAACATTGGAATATAATTGGAAAAAATTTAAAACACAGTAAAACATATTTAAAAATATTAAAGTTGCTTAAAAATGATTTGTTATGTTTAAATGTATTTGAGTGGAAAGGGCTCCAGTGTCTGTATGTATATGTATATATATATATATATATATATATATATATTATATATATATATATATATATATATATATATATATATATATATACGTGTGTGAATGTATATGCATGTGTATATATATGTGTATATGCAGATAAAAAATATTTACACATAAATATATAAATATATATATATATATACACTCATACACATATTTGGACATATATATATTTAGAAATATATATATATATATATGCACACACACATACATTTATATATACACACATTATAGCCCTTTCCAGTAAAATACCTTGTCATATACCACATACTTTTTAACCCTTATAAAAAAAAGTAATGATTTTTATAGAAAATATTTTCATGAGAAAGTGTATATATGAGTATACTGGTTTCTGAATTTGTGTTGTGCTTGGTGCAACTTGTTTTAAACCTTTACACTTTACGCTAGGTCTTCAGGCATAACTAATCCATTGAGTACAAATTTTGTTTGCACTCGAGCTAACCCATTTACTTTCAACTTGTAACATGTGTGTAAGTTAGCGCAGTTTTGATAATGCTTATCACAACCCGCGCTAACTTTAGCACGCCACTTGTAATCTAGCGCAAAATGTTTTGGTTTAGAAGTAAAAACAACTACCATTTTGTTCTTTGATTGGAAATGTAAGCTGTGGAGCAAAGTTAATTTGTTATATTTTGTTATAGGAGTAAAGGAGCTCGTGTTATTAACTTCAGTGAGTTCCAGGAGGCCCTGAAATTACTCTCAGCAAAGACATTCCCAGGGATGCCTGCAGATCAGACTCAAGCTGCAGTTGTTGCACTGGTAGTAGGAAAAGAACCACTGAGCATTGGAACCACAGTAAGAATTCTTTTACCCAGTTGTTCCCATACATACTAAAGGCTTTCTCTTTCCTTTTCAAAAGAAATTGTTAAAATGTTCAGTATTTTACATCTGTTCTTAGAAACAAAATCCTCCATCTAAGTTATTAAAAATATACTTGAAATGTATTGAATAATATTAAGGCACACACATATCTCAATTCTTTAATAAATTAACTGCCTAGAATATCTTAGAAATTGATGAAGCTAGGAAGACTAGAGGCTGAAATGAATGGAAAGCACTTTTAGTAAATGTTGCCCAGAGTTTTCACAAAACTATAAAGGAACATTAGTATGCTACTTTCCCAGGAATAAATAACGTTATGGTTAGATGGCGCTAAAATAGCAATTGGGTAACTAAAATAATTAAAATAATTAATGGGGTTAATTTAGTATAGCTGCAAGTATTTTTATACAATAACTTTTCTTTACTGTTTGGAAATATAATAGCTGCAAGTATTTTTATACAATAACTTTTCTTTACTGTTTGGAAATATAATAGCTGTAAGTATTTTTATACAATAACTTTTCTTTACTGCTTGGAAATATAATAGCTGTAAGTATTTTTATACAATAACTTTTCTTTACTGTTTGGAAATATAATAGCTGTAAGTATTTTTATACAATAACTTTTCTTTACTGTTTGGAAATATAATAGCTGTAAGTATTTTTATACAATAACTTTTCTTTACTGTTTGGAAATATAATAGCTGTAAGTATTTTTATACAATAACTTTTCTTTACTGCTTGGAAATATAATAGCTGTAAGTATTTTTATACAATAACTTTTCTTTACTGTTTGGAAATATAATAGCTGTAAGTATTTTTATACAATAACTTTTCTTTACTGTTTGGAAATATAATAGCTGTAAGTATTTTTATACAATAACTTTTCTTTACTGTTTGGAAATATAATAGCTGTAAGTATTTTTATACAATAACTTTTCTTTACTGCTTGGAAATATAATAGCTGCAAGTATTTTTATACAATAACTTTTCTTTACTGTTTGGAAATATAATAGCTGCAAGTATTTTTTATACAATAACTTTTCTTTACTGTTTGGAAATATAATAGCTGTAAGTATTTTTATACAATAACTTTTCTTTACTGTTTGGAAATATAATAGCTGTAAGTATTTTTATACAAATAACTTTTCTTTACTGCTTGGATAGAATAAATTTCCACTCAATAGGTGATGTCAATTCACTATAAAAAAGTTTATTGGATACCAATTTTCACATATCTTCAAAAATAGAATAAAATACAATGAAATCACCATTCAACATACATCCATACTAAAATTAAGTCTAAAATAAATGATTTAAAATACCTAGCAGAATATGACTAATTATTAACTTCTAAAACTTTTTCTACCTCATAAGAAATATACTGATTTCAGGTATTCATAACATAGATGTCTGTCAATAGTTATAACAGCAGTGATTGATATACAGCGGTATGTTCAGGATCGTGATGTGTGTTCTGATTATCAATGTTTATTATTATTAGCCTGCAGGCTATTCAGTTCTTATATATGGAAAGAGTTATTTCTTTGTTTTATATATTTTTCAAAGAATCTTTCTTCATAAATTTATTCTTGGTGTTTTCTAGTGAACTTTACTTCAAGTCACGTTATCCCAGATTATTGATTATTGATTATTATCTGGGATAACGTGACTTGAAGT